>NC_081550.1:771258-785147 GCF_901000735.1 Corylus avellana
AAGGGTCTAGAGGCTTCTGAGTTCTGAGGTGGGCTTTAAAGTTTGAACTTTGCATTCTGACTTGGGGAATAAGATTAACGACGATTGACCAATAACTCCTAGGAATGAATGAGCTTAGCTAGCACCCTGTTTCTTGGCTTACAAGCCGGATCCTGTTTCTAGAACCCTAAAAGAAGACAACTTCGATTTCTCTAATCCAAATTATTGGTCAATTGACGGCATTGTCCCTTTTGTTTGGTTGATAAATGATAGATTAATATAATTTTTTGTCACTCTAAATTTAAGTTTATTGTCCATCTTGTTCCTATAATTTTAAATGAAATAATTTAATTAAATGGTTTGAGTAAGGGTTTTTCTATATAGTCTTTATATTCATGTCTCGACACTATCCGAACCCTATAAATGACATTTTTAGACCAGCAATTTTTGACACCACCCAGTGCACCCACAAACCTAATATGAACACAACATGAAATTAGATGATTAGGATTGTTTTATAATTGGCTTATATAGTCTTATATTCATGCCTCAATACGACTTGAACCCGACACGCGAACACAAATTCTCACACGAACACAAATTCCCATTTCTTATGTCACATGGGTACATGATATGTTTGCTATGGGTTTTGGGGATTAATTTTTGGGTTTGGTTTTAAAAAGTGTTTAAATATAATATAAAGGTGAAAAATAATTTTTATGTTTAGATAAGTATTGTGTATTTTGGATTGTTTTTTAATATCTTTGACTTAAAAACAGGAAAAGAAAAAAAATGAAGGTTAATCTTATAAGAAAAATAAAATGAAAAGAATTCTGTTTTAAAAATATTTTGGCAATGTTGATCTCTCTCTATCTCTCTTATCGAGCGTTATTTCCATTTTAGGAGAATCATGTACTCATGATTGAAGGTGGTCCCTTCTCCTTTCCTTCACCCCTAGAGGAGAAAAAGAAAAAGAACAGAGTGAAATCAAATTGCAGCCATTTCTAGAGCTTCAATCCAAAACCAGAACTTGGAATTATATTGAATGGGACTTGGAAGGTCACTGCCACTAGGCTCTAGGGAGCTCTACCCCACCATAGTGCCCATTTTAGGTGACAACTCGACAGACAGGGGATCCTCTTATTATCCATGATGCTTCTTCTTTGAGTAGGGTTGTGAAAGGGACTCTCTCTTTGAATATGGGCTTTTATTCGAGTAGGGTTTATCCGTCCGAACAAGTTATGATAGCAAGGGATATATATTTTCTCACAACCCTCTTCAATTTTTCATCCCCTTTGTCTTTGGATAGGAGATTGTATGGTATTCAAATTCGAACTCTGACAACCCAATTTTCCTCTTTCTTTCTTTCTTTTTACAAATTTTTCTTAAATTGTTTTAATCAAAACGACGTTGTTTTAATGTCACACGTAGCTTCGTGTCATCTAAAATCATTTAATTACCGGAATTGAAGTTAAATAAGTTGACAATAAATTGTCTAAATTGGAATTATACGAATCAAATTGACAACATACCTAAATCTAACACCGAAATACATTTGTTTTCCTATTCTCAAGTCAAATACATTAACAAACAACTCAAAACACAAAAACAGTTTTCATATTATGTCACATTATTTTCTCTAATAAAAAAAAAAACACACCTAAAATACATTTAAAAACATAAAATATTAAAGATTTGTAGGTTGCTCTGTTTTGTTTTAGTCAATGGGAGGGGGACCAGACAGGTGTTTCATGCAAAGTTGTATGGTCTGGTCGAAATATTTGAATTTAACCTCATCCCAATCCAAAAAGTTTCCTATTCAGGTGAAGATTGTTGAATTCTAACCACAATTTTCTTCATCAATATTTGCTGCTACCACCTCTTTAGAATGGCGTTGACAAAAGGCCAAGGTTTCTAGAGTTCAATTTTTCTCATTGACCAAAAAGACAATAATAGCCATAAAATGGATGTGGAGAGGAAATTTCTGCTGTCAATTTCTCTTTAACTGCTGAACCCATTTAATTACATGTATCTTTTCCAAATACCAAAATTTTTGTTTAATTGAATTAGCAAACAAAATTTTTGAGTTCCTTACTACACTCAAGATATCTATAAGCTAGTTAGTTA
The DNA here is from genome assembly GCF_901000735.1 of Corylus avellana. NCBI lineage: Eukaryota > Viridiplantae > Streptophyta > Magnoliopsida > Fagales > Betulaceae > Corylus > Corylus avellana. The sequence goes on from NC_081550.1 coordinate 773,365, forward strand.
ACCCGCTATCAAACCTACTAAATAACGACTTTTCTGAATTGCTTTTTTGAGTGCCGTTAGGGTAACTACAACTTTTATTACAAGCTTCTTACAAGCTTACGTGACAATTCACGTAACACTTACCGTATCTGTCATTAAATAACAAAATTTGGTTGTGGATGATGTTAGCGATACCACTTGAACTTCGTCAATTTGTAAGTGTACATCACATCAGCCACTAAACAATTAAACCCGATTGTTACTGACTTGACAATCTTGACAGAGCCACATGGATTGTCAAATCAAATTGTAGTAAATACTGAAATACCCGATGTAAGAAAACATAGAAACGGTTTGGCTTGCATATATATCACCCTTGCAAAGCATTTTTCTTATCATTTTCCAAACACCCAAATTTTTGGTTGATTGACGTGTGGGTGGTATGCATTAGCAAACACAATTAGCAAGTTTCTTACTTCACCCAAGCAAACTAAGCTAGTTAATTAGCACTGATACTCACTACACATACTATTTTTTTATTGGGAAAAAATAAAAGAAGAAGATTTGACTTTGGGTGCTTTTTTTCTTTTTTTCTTTTTTTTAATACAAGGGTGCTTTAGTCTTTTATATATATATATATTGGATATTCTCATGGGGTTATCCGATTGCGATGACGACGGCGTTTGGACCTATAAAGGTGAATATTCCCATGGAGTTCTTGAAGAAATAATTAAAGCATTTATTATTAAAACATTCTTTTAAAAGTCTAAATTCATTGTCCCAACTCCAAAATGGGTCATGATTTTTCTACAGTCAGTTTCATTGGTTTTTTCTGGATTTCCCATTAAACATGTCATCCACATGTTTTTCTTATATATATTTCATTCTTGCACGACATTTCCTCCCCAAAATGGTCAACTTATACGATTATCTTGTGCTACGTACGACAGATCCTTAATTATGTTCATTGAACTTTCTAACAATCCCTCATTTTTTGAACAAATTATGAGCGGTCAGTCGTCTTTTTTGTTTTGATATGAACTTTTTTATATTTATTGTCTGAATAGCCGATAATCTTCACAATAAATTATTGAGAATCTGAATTCCGTCCCCACACGTGAACGTACTAGGATTGGATTAAATAAGATTTTTTTTTTTAAAAAAAAAAAAAAATTAAAAATATTTGATATCTTCATTTTCAATACAAGACAAGAAGAAGAGACAGTTGTTAATATTCTTATATTTGTAATAGATTTATCATTAATGCTTTTTTATTTATTTATTTATTTTTATATATATATACAACTTTTACTGTTTCTTTGTCCGTTTAGAGCACATGTTCTATGGAGCCGATCATTGTTAATTAACGTATAGATTAGACTGGGTGCTCAATGTGGTGACGTTATTGATTGATTAGGATGGTGAGGATGATAGACAATATGATTGTTATTAAAAGATTAACAACTTTGTTGAATGATTGATTGTTCTTCTTTCTAATCAAATTGTTCTATGTAATAATAAATCAATTCAAAAGTAATATCATCTATCAATTCATATCAATGCTAATGTTGTTTTTTGTTTTTTGTTTTTAATTTCCATTTACTTTTTCTTTTCGGTCAACGCTCTAAAGGGACGGTAATATTTAGCTATTATTAGCCCTTTTTAGGGTGCTTTGGTATTGAATTATAAACTAAATCGCAGAAAATGAGTTATTTAGAATTGCGTTTTTAAAAATTTGCGATTTTGAGAATGTATAAATCTATATTTTCAAATCACAAGTAAGGAGTTTGTTTTTTAAAAAAATGCACAATTTTAAATGTTAAACTGCGATTTTAAAGATCAAATCGCGATTTTCTCAAACGCTTAACTGGGATTTTAAAAATCACGTTTTCAAATCGTATATTTTAAAATCATTATTTTTAAATCGCACTTTTAAAATTGCAAACCCAAACGGACCCTTATTCAACAAATGTTTTAAAATAAAAACTTTGTTACTCTAAGTAATTTACATATAAGTGTTACTGTAGTACATAATGTACATTGAAGCAATTTTTTTTTTTTTTTCACCCTCTTTTCAATAAAAATAATATTTTTAAAAAATAGATAATTGAATAGATAATCGATTAAAGCTTGTATTGAAAAAATTATTTAAAAATAGATAATTGAATAGATAATCGGTTAGAGCTTGTATTGAAAAAATTATTAAAAATAGATAATTGAATAGATAATCGGTTAGAGCTTGTATTGAAAAAATTATTAATTATTAATTAAAATATAATTAGAGTGAAGTTTAGCATTAATTATCATTAGGAAGCAGCCAATCACTATCAGGTCAGAAATGGTTATCTTATTAGTAGTATTACTTGGCGATCAAGTCTGACCAATCAAATGGTACGTGTATATTAATTAATTAGACGATATGATGAATGCCAGATTAACCCTACAAATCGGATTTAAGTCAGCGCTGACGTCTGCCAACCTTTAACAGAACATGAATTTGAAACAAAAACAAAAGCAGCAACTCACGTTTTCTTTAATGTATTGTAATCTTGCCTCTTAATCTTTTCCATTGATATTGTATGATTCTAACTAAGCGTCACTGAGTATGTAATATATGACGTTAATTTAAGATCTTTAGAAAAGTTTAATAAGATTCCTCTCGATTTTTTTTTTAATAAAGTCATTGGGTTGCTTAGAGGCCAATAATTCATCGTATTAAATGAGTCGAAATTTATCTCGACTGCAAACTTTTAATTTCATCACCCTTTGATCATGGGCAAATAATCTCTCTCAACGTGGATCGGATCAACCTAGCTAGGAATGAAACTGAGATGTTTTTGTTAAAGTACTGATTAAATTTGTTTTTTTCTATCAACTTAAACTTTTGGAATGAATAATGATTTTAATATGCTATTAGAACATGAAATTGTTAAAGCTTTTGGGTTCAAACCCTCCTTTTTTTTTCTTTTTTTTTTTTTAATTCAAATAAGGGAAACCAGAGCAGGGGAATTACAAGGGAAGGTCCTTGTCACTCCTAATGTGAAGAGAAGAAAGAAAAGGAGAAAGATTGAGAATGCTTCCAAACATAAAGTGGGAAGCGGCCCATTTAACAACATGGTGTGCAACAAAGTTTGGCACATCTAGAAACTTTCAAAGCCTTCCATTATGAGATAGAGAGGAGCTAGTTATGAATATCAACAACAACCGGTTATGGTCTCTAATCTGAAAAGAGAGGCGAGTATCTTTTATAGAGAGAATAGTTATCAAGAATTCACCTTCAACAAGCAAAGGAGAGCAACCTGAGGAGATAGCCAGGTTGCTCAAATTACAACCCGGCTATCTCCTTTTATAAGTGGTGCAATGATGTAAAATATTTAATTGAAATGAGAGGTAAACTGTAGAATTAATACTGAATTAAATTACTATTTAATGAAATACATAAGCATAAGGTAAACTACTAAACTTGAGCTGTCTGTCTCTCTCTCCCACCCACCTTGTTCTTGCCTATTATGGCTGATTTGAAAAATAAGAAGGTTAGTGGGAAAGGGTTTGGTCCAAAAAGCACAAAAGGCAACGTTTGAAAGTTTTGACTTCTCCTAATCAACATTTTCTAACCATGACATCAGTCCCACTTTGTGATTAAAGCAATTTTTAAGAAAGCATAATGAAATAGGATAATTTTTTTTTTTTTTTTCTAAATTGGGTTAATTTTTTGTTTTTTCTAATTCAGTCTAATAAACTAACACGTGTCTAAAATATATGTGATTTTTACATGTTTTATAAATATAAATGAATGTAAGAATTAAAAATATATAAGAATTACATGTATTTTAGACTCGTGTCAATTTAATAAACTAAATGAAAATAAATTCCTTTAATCCAATTTAGAGAAAAAAAAATTGTACTAAAATATGTCTTGGACTATTTTCTTTAAGTGATCGAAGGACAAATCATATTAAACATTTGTATTAAAGTGACAAATAAGTCAAGCTGGTTTGAAGCTAACTTGCAAGAAACATTAAGTTATTAAAGAGAATCATTAAAGCCATGTGCACCTAAAGAGTATAGCTATTTGTTTGTGGATTTGGATCTAGTTGGAGTTGACGAAGATGTAAAGAATACATGTCTCAATTCTAATGAATATAATTCTAATTAAAATTGGATTTACCTAAACCCGCTAATGGTAAAATGTTTGTCTAAGTATGATTATGAATAAGACAAACTAATAAGAAACAAGATTTTGTGGGTTTGATGATTTTAATGATACAACTAACAATATGTTGGTACGCGGGTGCCCATGTTAGTGAAGTATAAAAAAAAATATAGAATACGATTAATTATATAAACTAAATTGTTAAACCCCACCAAAAAAAAAAAAAAACTAATTAAAGAAACCATGTAGTGAATATAATACCAACAGTTGGTGACAGGTAATAATGTAATATTAAATTATTATTATTTTTAACAATAAATAATTAAAAACATCCTTTGAATATCTCAGAGGTTTTAGTTCTTTGCTCGGAAATAGAAGTGATAAGGTTATTATTATGACTGAAAAACTAGCCGTGGAGTGAGAGAGGCATTCTAGAAACCCAGAGATCTATTTTTCCCAGCCGTTTTTCATATGACTTCATTTATTAAGAGCCGTACTTTGAACTTTGGAGAAGATGAAAAGTGGCAGAATATTAGACCTAACCCATCAAAGCAACAACGACTTTTTTCTGTCAAGAAATATTAAGAGTCCCAGAAGGTTAGAAAACCTTGCGATTTTCATATTATATATATATATATAAAAGTCGAAACCCTTTCTAGAAGTATTTTAAAATTACGATATGTGATGTAAATTTATTTTTTTTAAAAGGTTAAATCGGTAATTTAAGGTATAATTTTTTAACCAATTTTTTCTTAAAAAACCGGTCATTAATTGTATTAATTATATTTCAAAATTTTTTTATATATAAATTATTCAATAAATTAAGTATTATTAATGTCCGAATCAAATAAAGAAACAAAAATATATAAATCAAATTATTATGTATTAATACATTTAGTCAATTTAATATGTATATTAATACGTTTAGGATTCTAAAAAAAATAATAATAATAAAGACGTCATTAATTGCGTTAATTATATTTCAATATAATTAATTGCGTTAATTATATTTCAATATAATCCACATTCATTAATTAGCATCGTTAACTATATTATAATCCATGTATTCCTGTTGCTAATTTTTTTTTTTATACTATTCATTTCAAATCATATATATTTATAGGAACAAAGATTTATTTATTTTTCATTTAAAGAGGTGAGATATATTTTTATATGTCTTTTTAACTTATAATGAAAGATGATGTGTTTAAATTTTAAAATTAAATTATAATGAAGAATCCCGCGCATAACGCGGGTTATAAACTAGTAATAATAAAAAAGGAAGGGGCATGGAGATGGACCAAATAGATCCGGTCAAAGAACAAAGGCCCAATGCAATACATTTAGCCCAAAAGCTGAAGAAAGAGTTGGTGGTTAGGAATTCACAATGAGAGTTCTACTTTATCAATACTGACTTGATAGTTCTGGCAGCTCAATTTACTTATTAGAATTCAATAACTCAATACTTTACCTATACATAATATCAAGACATTGTAATAAGCATATAGTTCATCTTCTTTGCAACTCGACCACCAAATTGCAACTGATTTAATTTCATGCTTGAAGAGTTGGGTCCGATCATATACTCGATGTGGTGGTAAGTGTGATACAAAATGATATAAATTTCAAGTAAAACTCATTCTTAAACTTACAAGAAAAGAATGCTAAAAAATTAAGATTACAGCAAATCAATATAGATAGAACACGAAAGATCTTAGAATTTTAGATAGTGAGATGTGAGTTCATAGAGATGATCACTCACGTACGAGTCATATGATTGTGTTAAGCATCTATCATCACACTCACATAAATCATAAATTGGTAACAGTTTCATGGGTTTGGAAACTGCTAAAACAAATGAGATTAGAAGAACTTTGTAGGCCTCAAACAACTCACACAACCTTAGAAGATTAATGTGCCCTTGGGCTTAATAAGTAAAGAAACTTAACTGGGCGAAAATTGGAAGCAGGCCTTGATGGGCTAAAATGAAATATTCTATTTCCAAAAGTACCCATTGGATTAAGTAGTAAAATCATCTTTTAAGAGAATTAAGGAAGAAGGGTACCATTGACCATACAACTTATCATGCATGGATGATCTCCTTCTCCCTTCTCCAAAAGAGAATGATTATCGTTCTCAAAAGTAGCTCAATCAATTGGAGACTACGTTTTATGAAGTAGAAATTATACAGTGATTACCTTTATAATTAAGTTGAGATTGTTTTTAATTTGTTTTAAAGCGACTGATAACCAAAACTCATAAAGAAGAACTGTCCTTGATCCTTGATGTGTTCTTTTTTTGCTTTTGCATTAAAGAAATAATTTTTTTTCTTTTAGAAAATTAAAGAAATAAATTAAAATAACAATCCGTACCATTTTAGCGTGTAATTGCAACTTTGCGGGGTTGTCCATACATTCGCTCAAATTATTAAACATATTTGGTTTCGTGATTTTTAAAATTGTAATTTAAAAATGTAGTTAAGCGTTTGTCAAAATTACAGTTTAACTTTTAAAAATTATGTGTTTTCAAAAAATTACATCTTTACCAGCGATTTGAAAAGGCAGAACAAATCGCACTTTTTTTTTTTTTAAATGCAGTTCCAAATAATCTATTTTTTGCAATTTGATTTAAAATCTCATTTTTTTTATTTATGAAATCACAATATTAAACATCGATTGCAATTTGTGACAACCCCGCAAAGTTGCAAGAGAGGCTAAAGTCGGCCGCTTCTTACAAATTGAGATCTCTTACAATTCTTCTGCTCAGATTACAAAGAGTCGGATTGCAAGATCCAGTTTTAGGAAAAAGTGGCCGACTCTAGCCTCTCTTACAGCTTTGCAGGGTTGTCACAGATTGCATGATTAATCCCGGTTTCTAAGCTAAGTTTCATATATTTTATGCCCATGAGGGCCTGCATCACCAACCAATAATAATAATAATAAAATCTGAATAATATAAAATTCTTGGCCTTAAACCAATCCATCATGAAAGCTTAAAAGGTGCTCAAGCTGATCAAATGAGCATGCATTAACAATCATTAAAAACTGTAGCCCCTTTGGTTCATTGTCTGTCACCATGTAATAAAATAAATATTCCCAAATTTAATGATTTTCATGTTTGGTCCAACAACCTAAAATATAACTTCTTTTTTTGTCATAATTCTAGAAGAGAAGTGCAAGCTTTTAAATGTTACACTTACCTAGGGATGGAACCATAATTTCTCATCTAAAAAGACAATAAACGCATGAATGAAGGGTCAAATTTAATTTTGATAAGGGTTAAGTTTAATTTATTTTATCTCTGAGTAGGCCAAAACCGTATGCTAATTTACCTTTCTATACATCAAAATTGACATGGCATTTCACAGCGTAAAATACTTAATTAAAATGAGAGGTAAATGATAGAGACAGAATTTAAACTCGTAATCTTTGCTCGGCTAACATATTAAATCATTAACTTGTAAATTTAATTTTTTTAGTTAATATATTCTTACTCAAGATGAGCTCACCCCACTATATGAATAGAGACACAACTCAGTATAACTTGTGCATTGATTTTGAGTGGCGACCCCATATTACCCACCATGGCTAGAATGCTTCCCATTTTGGCTTCCAAGTTCATCATCTTCTCCCTTCTTTCTCTCCTGGCCATGATTCTTGTCACCGGAGAAAACCATGGTTTTGCTAGAAACCTAGACCAGAGGCTTGTCGGGCTCGACAAGAAAGAAAAGCTCACCCATATCCGTTTCTATTGGCACGACATTGTTAGCGGTCGTAACCCTTCTGCTGTTCAAATCGTGCCACCGGTGGCCAACGCATCAGCAACATTCTTTGGTGCAATAAACATCATCGATGATCCAATGACCATAGGGCCTAAGTTGAGCTCCAAGTTGATTGGAAGGGCTCAAGGGTTTTATGCATTGGCTTCACAAGAAGAAGTTGGCCTATTAATGGCTATGAACTTTGCGTTCATCGACGGCAAATACAACGGTAGCACGGTTACGGTCCTCGGGAGGAATCCAGTGTTCTCAAAGGTGAGAGAGATGCCGGTGATCGGTGGTAGCGGGCTTTTCCGGTTTGCTAGGGGTTATGCTCAGATTAAGACGTACTATTCTAATTCCACTACCAGAGATGCCATTGTTGAATATAATGTGTATGTGTTGCATTATTGATGCTCATCATGACCTTTGATCACTTCATTGCTCTTGTGAGACGAAATCTGTAATAGCTTTCAATAATGTTGGCCACCTTTAACTATTCTCCTCCGGCAGGCCGAAAAACACATGATTATATGTATATATTATTATTATTTAGATGAATATATTATATATTACCACCTCTCTATACTTTTAATATCAACTGTGTTGGTGATCTGTGTTATCTAACATTAAAATATATTTGCAATGCTCTACTTCTAACATAAATTGCAGACTCTGTTCACTATTTGTATGAATTTTTCCAGAAGGTGTTTTCCTGGTGTGAAATATATATATATGTATAGTACTAATTTTACTAAATTATATATATATTTAGCATGATTAGCATGGTTGAGCTATATGGATTAATTTTTTTCCTCATGTCTATTAATTATGTTTCTTTGCGTTGATCTTCATGGTATGGTTGAGGCTTACGGTTCGAACTTTAACATCGTAACCTAAACTCTAAGGCTCTTAGGTCCGTTTCCGAACCTCGATTGGTCAAATATATATGTGGTCTATCAAAATGGATATTTATGAGCCTTTCTTCAATATATTTTTTGTACCATGACCAAAGTTAGCTCTAAATGGTCCCATACATGCATATGCATGTGACATGGAAAAAAAAGAAATGCATGCCTTGGGCCTAACTCACTCATAATCATCTCATTTGAGGCAAAAGCAAAAAGAGGGTGTCTTCCATTATCCAAAAGGTGTGTCATCTGATTCTCATAGCATTTGCATAAACTTTCAAGAAAGAAAAACTCACCCACTTTTGCTTCTATTGGCTTGCCAATATGACATTGTCGATGGTCGTAATCACACTGCTGTAGAAGAAATTGTCCCACCACCGTCCGACACATCAACAGCTAGACTTTGGTTCAATATGGATGAATGATGATGGATGGATAACCCTTTAACCATGGGACCAGAATTGAGCTCAAAATTGGCATATAAGGAAGAGCACAAGGATTTTAAGAGGACACTGCAGCTTTGCATTGCTTGAAGGGAAAGTTCCCCTGTTTTTGCCTTATTTTTTTCTCTTATTTTGGTGTATCTTTTTTTCTTGTTGCCTCAGTTCTTTGTCTGACAATGCTGTAGATGATCCCATAAATGTATCATGTATGTAGAAAATAAGTGCACCCTGTGGACCTAACTCACTCATCATCTCATTTGATGCAAAAAGCAGAAAGAGGCCAGGGTATCATCCCTTCTTCTCCAAGCCACATCTGCCAGTCAACCCCACTCTCTGAATTGAGATTCCCTACAATTCTTTTTAAATTTGAAATTCTCAAATTCATAAATTTCAGTTATTCATCTCATCAAACGTCTAAAATAAACCATGTTTCAAAATTTACTAAGAAAGCTGCCCTCATCCATCTTATAAATGAGAAAATTACTCTCATCAATCTTATTAAATAAGGAAACATAACTTATTTTAGACGATTAAAAGAGATGAATGACTGATATTTATGAATTTGAGAATCTCAAATTTAAAGAGAATTGTAGGAGATCTCAATCCACACTCTCCCCAGCTACATAGAGATGAAAAAAGTCAAGACATGAGGAAAAAATGTAAAATTATTAAATTCACCTATACTTACCTCTTAAGTTTTTAAAATTAATGAAAATTTAATGTGAAGTTGATAAGTGCACCTATACGCTTGAAAAGTCTACTTGCAATCCCTCTGCCGTCCAAGTCGTGCAGCCGGCCTCCAACACATCATCAGGCTTCGGTGTAGTAACCATGATCGATGACCCTTTAACCTTGGGGCCAAAGTTGAGCTCAAAATTGGTAGGAAAGGCACAGGGGTTTTATGCCTCTGCTTCACAGCAAGAGCTTGGTCTTCTAATGGTGATGAACTTTGCATTCCTTGAAGGGAAGTACAATGGCAGCACTATCACCATTCTCGGGAGGAACACCGCTTTCTCCGCCGTCAGGGAGATGCCGGTGATCGGAGGCAGCGGCCTTTTCCGTTTTGCTAGGGGGTATATTCAAGCCAGTACTCATTCTCTTGATTTGAAGACAGGGGACGCCGTCGTTGAGTACAATGTCTATGTGTTACATTATTGATGCTCTGCCACTTTTGATTGCTTCAAGCCAAGTGGGGTTGATTTGTGTTATTTATGTAATTACTTGAGATTAATGAGTTATTGAAGAAATTTGTAATTGAAGAAATTTGTAATTAAATAAAAAATTGGAAAGACCACGAAGTCCTGCATGTTCTGAAAAGACTCTTCTAAATTTAAAAAATTCTCAATTTAATTTTTTGAACTTTCAATTTAAGTTAATTGACCCGCTTCCATTAGATTTAGCTGTTAATTTCTAAGACAATGCCTAAAAAGACCAAAATACTCCATAATTTTTGTTTTTAAAAAAAAAAAAAAAAAAATGATCTAAGGTAACCCTACCATGAATCAAGCCATACCCACGCGGGTTTGGCACCGACGTGAATTATATGCCACATCTTGTGATGGGGGTCGGTCATTGTTCCACTAGAGGTTTACCAAAGTGATTGACCAAGTTGTTTCAACATCTTGTCATAAAAGTCTCATAAGAAAAGACATGACATAATTATTATAATATTAATTTTTTAAATAGTACATTTACTTATTTTTATCTTAAACTTTCAAAGTAAATAGTAATTTATCTTAGTATCTAAGCAAAGACCTTAAATTTTAATTAAATCTTTCACGTTGGAACTTAACTACTAAAATGCCTCAAAATTTTCTAAACTTTTTTCTTTCTTTTTTTTTTTTTTTTTTTTAAAAATACCCATATAATTCTCTAAAACCAAAATTTAACTCCACATCTAAAATTTTAGCTTCCTCATTGAATTTTTAGGCGTTAAAGCTTAATTATAAAGGGAATACTATGTGCTCTCCGAATTTTTTCTTAGTCTTACGTTAATATTATTTTCTTTAAAAAAAGAAAAAAAGAATGTTGTTCTTATTTCTCTCATTTGGTTTTTGAAAAATAACATTTACCTAGGATCAGGAGAACACCATAAGAACACTAGGAGAATACATAGCATTTCCGTGAAGGAATTTGAGTCGAGGAAAAAAAATGTTAAACTATTAATTATATTATTAAGGGGAAACTTCACTTTGCCCTCCTTAAACTTCCAGCCGATTTGACAAACCTCCTGAACTTCAACTCTCTCACTTTACCCCATGAACTTTCAATTTCTACCACTTTGCCCCCTCTGTTAGTTTTCACAGTTAAACTCAAACGGTTTGACTTTTTGTGCCTATTATATCTTCAACCAAAACTACATCACCAGTTAGCCCAAAACAATGTCATTTTGAGCATTATAATTTTTTTTTAGAAAAAAAAAAAGACCAAAATCGGGGTGGCTCCATGGCCAGTATGGGGGTGGTTCATGGCCAAGGGGGTGGTCCGGCCACCCCCAAAAGGCTAAAAAAATTTGCACGGGGAATGGGTTGGACTTTTGG
>NC_081550.1:785353-796231 GCF_901000735.1 Corylus avellana
AGGGGGTGGCCAAATCACCCCAGGCCCTTGGGGGTGGCCGGACCACCCCCAAAACACCCAATCCCCCCCTTTTTTTTTGGCCTTTTGGGGGTGGCCGAACCACCCCCTTGGCCATGGGGGTGGTTTGACCACCCCCAGACCTGCCATGGGGGTCCAGCCACCCCCTTAGTCAAAAATGAGGGGAGCCACCCCGATTTTTTTTTTTTAAAATTTTTTTTTTTTTGTTTTTGTTAAAAAAAATAATTTTAATGTCCAAAACGACATCATTTTGAGCTGGGTGAATGTTGTAGTTTTGGGGCCCAAAACGATGTAGTTTTAGGGTAGAGGTATTATGGACATAAAAAGTCAAACCGTTTGAGTTTGACGTTGAAAAGTAACAGAGCAGTTTAAAGTGAGAGCAAATCAAAGTTTATGGATCCAAAGTAAGAGATTTGAAAGTTGAGGGAGACTTTGTCATATTAGTTGAAAGTTCAGGAATCAAACTGGGGTTTCCCTATTATTAAATTCACGGGTACTCACACCCTTAAGAAATAAATGATAATTTAATGGGAAGTTGATAATTGCAGCGATATGCTTGCAATATTTACCATTCACTCTATAAATAGACAAGTTGTGTCCCAAGTGTAAAGCGAGTACTGACATTTCCAATGGCTAGGAGATTTCTCCCCATCTTCATCTTCTTCTTCTTCTTCATCTCTTCCTTCTCCACAACTCCGGTCACCGGAGAAAATGGAGGCTTTGCCAGAAGCCTAGACCGGAAGCTACTGGGGCTAAAGAAAGAAAAGCTCAGCCACTTCCGCTTCTATTGGCATGACATCGTCAGCGGCCGCAATCCCTCCGCTGTCCTAGTAGTGCCGCCGGCTTCCAACACCTCAACAGGCTTCGGTCTAGTAACCATGATCGATGACCCTTTAACCTTGGGGCCAAAGATGAGCTCAAAATTGGTAGGAAAGGCACAGGGGTTTTACGCCTCTGCTTCACAGCAAGAGCTTGGTCTTCTAATGGTGATGAACTTTGCATTCCTTGAAGGGAAGTACAATGGCAGCACTATCACCATTCTCGGGAGGAACACCGTTTTCTCCGCCGTGAGGGAGATGCCGGTGATCGGAGGCAGCGGCCTTTTCCGTTTTGCTAGGGGGTATGTTCAAGCCAGTACTCATTCTGCTGATTTCAAGACAGGGGACGCCGTCGTTGAGTACAATGTCTATGTGTTACATTATTGATCGTTCATCTTAGCTTTACTCTATTTTGCTCTTTCTTTGGGTGATGGCTTTTTGAGCATGTTGGCTGTCCACTTTTGATTGCTTTAAGCCAAGTGGGGTTTGGTTTTGTGTTATGTATGTTGCTTTAGATTAGTGTGTTATTGAAGTCTTTGATTAGATTTCAGATGAATTTATATGATATTAGTAATTTCCACCATACTTGCACCCTTAATCATGTCATATTATATGGCCATTTTGCTTCTATATTGGCATGCCATTCTCTTAAGGTTCTCATGATGTTGTTGGAGTCTCATAATTGCCTCTAATGGTTATGCCTTCAGCCTTCTGGGATAAATAATGGATGATTTGATATAGTATTAAATGTAATGAATTTGAACATTATTTTTGTAATTCATTTCATAATTAATTAAATATTTTACGTGTCATTTATTTAAACTTTTGGAAGCATCGAATGCTCTAAATTTCTCCTAGTAACAGCTCATGGCAAAAACTGGAACAAAGAGTCACGGCCGTCCTATGTTTCAAACTAACCCAAGGCCCCTATATCCCAAGTGCGACACGAATTAAATAATATTTAGTTAGTTATAGTGGATGAGTGCTTTTATTCCCTCAAAAAGTAAAAAGATAAAAATATTTTCATACTATAACTAACTAGATATTATCTACTTCAAATAAACTGATAAATTGAAGAGGATCATATTCTCTTTGTCAAAGGCCAACCGTCAATAAGACAGTAGACTATTGGCACATGCTCAAGTTTATGCACTTCTAGAAGGGCTGCTACTTGATTTTTTTTTTTTACTCATTTTTATCTAAAAATGTTAAAACTCTTTTCTTCACATTAACAAACAACTTTCTTCAATTTTCACTTAAAAAAAATTAAAAAATTAAAAACTCCTTTCACCCATAATCACGTCTACACATCCTTTTCAATTCTCTTTCTTAACAATGATACTAGCATTCTATTGAACACTGTACATTCATTCATGTCATTCACGGACTAAATGACATCATTAATATGAAACCTTTAGGCGTGATGGAAACTCTGGAACTTAGCGTGAATGGGTCCCCCTTTCACCTGCAGGCTGCAGCCCAATAAGTAGGCCGACACGACAGCCACCTACCACGCCATGGAAGATTCAAGAGCATGGTTCGGCGAAGATACACTCAGTCGTCTTCTTGAATTGTAAAATGGGTCTTTCAAGTTAATCACAAAAGAATTTGGAAAAGTACAAAAAGGAAAGCAATATATTAGTTAGCATTTCAGCATCATCATCCTTGTTATTCTAAACCCATCTTTTCTTTTCTTTACTTTTCATTAATACCGACAATTTAACTCGTAATCTGAGAATTCAATACAAATATAATACATAATTTTAAGTTTAGGGTTTAGGATAAACGAGTTCGACTTATAAATCTGTTTAATAAACGTATCATGTTTGGATTTAATATAAACGAATTTGCGAATCGACACGTTTATACAATTTATTTATTTATTTTTAAGTTTAACTTAATTTAGAGTTGATTTGAGTGTGAATGCTTAAAGCCCATTAGTCATCTATTTCAATATATTTTATCTTGCATTAAAAACAAGATTATGAAATGTCAAAGGTAGTCTACCAACATTAACATTAATATCGCACCACAGAATGGGTCATGACTCGTGACAAAAAGAGAAATATGAAGATGGGAAGAAGCATCCGAATTCACCATTTTTCTACAAAAACAAGTTCCATGAACCGGCCGGTACTCAACTTTTATATCTCTTGGCACATCATGCAATCAAACGAGGGCCCATAAAAATTATAGTTGACCCCATTATTTAATAGGGTAATTACTGTTTAAATTGATTTTTAAAAATATTAAAACAGACCTCATAATTTCATTTCTAAAAGATATTTGGTGCGAGGAACACGAGGTGGTCCGGGGCGTGATGTTTTAGTTTAGAACAAAGTAAAGGAAAGATTCTTTGGGCTTGTTACGTGGAAGAAACGTGGGTCACATTCAGAGTCGCAATCAGCATCTCATCACCAGATGAGCATCTTCCTTTGAATGATTCCAAGATTTAGTAGGTGATCGATCTTATTTAATTTCTTAACTACTTCTTTTTCTGTTCCTTAATTACTTTCTCAGTTCCTCTTGATTTGTCGAATTATTAAGAATAAATGAGTTGACTAGGCTTTTTCTTTGTTGTTTTTGGCAGGTTGCTGGCGGCCTAACAAGAACGGAATAGTACTTGTTGGGGATTAATATTGACCAACCCCTCCGACTACAATCGTCTCAACCAGTGTCTTCCTTTGGCATGTCAACCCTTCCCAATAATCTCAACATGAGGTGATCGCTTACGAAGGTTACAAGACTCAAAAACATGGCAATGGGGGAGTTGCCAATAAAAATATGCCACTTGGCGGGTGATTATACAAACACTATGTAAAAGAAAACTTTTATCTCAATTTTATACTGGCTTAAGTATCAGAGTTATGGCTTAAGTATCGGATCTATTTCTTAACGTCTTGCTCGAACAAGCTTTTTTCTGATATAGCTACCAACTATTATAACAAGTGCGTGTACATAATATCACGTTATTTAAACGTTAAATCTTTAATCATAAAATAAATCCTCATCGTGATCAGGAAGATTTCTTTCTCAGCCTTTGATTCATCACGAGGGGCCCTCCATGTAGATGAATTCTTTGGCTGACAAATCTTGTTTATTCTCCCATTCTTGTCAATTACGCGCTATATAGCTGCTCCATCTTGGAATGGGTTTGATCATTCTAGAAGAAGGCTAGCCAAATCAATTGACTAATTGATCGGCCTGGGGAGGGTAAACCTATATATATATATATATAACTAGACGCCCATATTCACTTGACAAAATACACAACACATTGAACATTGTTCAATAGCTTCACATGGCTAGAATTCTTCCTGCCATGGCTTCCCAAATGATCATCGTCTTCTTCCTTCTCTATTCCTTCTCTGCAACTTTCGTCTCTGCAGCAGAAGAGCAAGGCTTTGGAACACCCTTAGACCCCAAGCAACACAAGCTGAAGAAAGAAAAGCTGAGCCACTTCCACTTCTTTTTTCACGACATCCTCAGTGGCCGGAATCCCACCGCCATCCAAGTTGTGCCGCCGGCCACCAACACATCGAAGACGGGGTTTGGCTCCGTAGCCATCATGGATGACCCATTAACCGTAGGACCCAATCTAAGCTCAAAAACGATAGGAAAGGCACAGGGGCTTTATGCCTCTGCCTCACAAGAAGCATTTTCTTTGTTGATGGTCATGAACTTTGCCTTCACCGAAGGAAAATATAATGGCAGCAGTCTTTCCATTGTTGGAAGGAACCCCGGTGGCACGAGGGAGTTTCCAGTGGTCGGAGGCAGCGGGCTCTTCAGGTTTGCTAGGGGTTATGCTCTCGCCACCACTCATTCCTTCAATTTGACGTCGGGTGATGCCGTAGTCGAGTACAATGTCTACGTGTTCCATTACTGATGTTGTTCATGACCTTTTTTCGTAAATTTTCATATATTTAATAATCTTTTTCTCCTTTTATTTGGAGTATATATGATGTATTCGTTGAGGTATTCACATGTCATATATAGTTTTCAATTATTTTGGCTGCTTTTTCGAGCTTTTAAGTCTAGTGATTGGTTTGTAATATTACTTTAAACTAAAACGTGCACCATGCTTTCACATTCTATAAGTAGAAATTTCAAAGTTTCGTTCAATTTGGTTTGCTATCCTCCTCAACATTTTAAGGTTAATAAGAGTGGAAAATTAATATTAGTTGTAAAATAGTTGTAACATTATTCTTTTGCAAAATAGACGATCTTGTCTCAATAGACAGACTGTTTTATCTAAATTTTAGCAAAATAGACTATCAAACTGATTAGCGATTTTCACTTGTTAAATATATTTTCCCTAATTAAGTACTACCAATTTTTGAGTTTGGTTCATGAACTCACAAGTGTGTGACATTTGGATAATACCAAATTACCATTTTTGTGTAAAAAATTGCCCCTAACCATAAACTTCCTGAAATGCCCATTTTCTGAAAAAATCTAAAATAAAAAATAATTATCTTTTAGTAAAAGTCTAAGGATGATGGAAGACTAAAATCTAAACATAAGGGTAGTTGAGCACTTGAGCCACCCCCGCACACTTTGACTTTTTTGGTTAGATATACTTAAGCTTCTGAAAGTTTCATGAACTGACAGATATGATACTTAAATACATTAAACTATCGTTTTATGGCAAAAAAAAAACCATTCTGTTAACATTGACATTAAAATGGATGAAAAAAAAAAAAATCAAATTTGACCAAAATATTTCAAAAATACTCCCATTTTCACCTTTGAAAAACTAAATTTACCATTTATAATTATTATTCAATAAAAAAAAAGACTAAATTTAAAGAGAAAAAAAGAAAGAAAAAATGGGTGGTTTGGCCACCCAAATGGAAGGGGGAAGGGGTGGTTCATGGGCACTCCTAGGGGGTACTTGTTGATTCTTTTTTTTAAAAAAAAAAAAAAAAAAAAAATTAATGAATAACTTAGTATTTGTTGATGTGGCATTGCATTGGGGTGTTCGTGAAGTGTTAAATGAGACATGTGACAAATAACGAATAGTTAACTTTGATGATGAAATGATAGAGATACCTATTTTAAAGTTTGATCAAACCTAAAAATTGTATTATTAAAATTGAATACTTAATGACTAAATTCAAATAAGATGAAAACTTATAATTAAGCTAAATACGATTTTTCCATTTACTTTAAATAGAGAAAATCCAGATCATCAGAAAGACTATCATGCAAAGAATTCTAACCATTCCTATTTCTTTCTCAACCTCTAATTCAAAAGGTCCCCTCCATATTTAGGAAATGTTTGGCTTATAAGTCTTGTTTTCTTCTCCCATTCCTTGTCAACAGAACCCCAATTACACGCTGCTACAGTGCTACATCTTGGAATAAGTTTGGTCATATTCTAGAAGAAGGCTAATTGACCA
Organism: Corylus avellana; assembly: GCF_901000735.1. Lineage (NCBI taxonomy): Eukaryota > Viridiplantae > Streptophyta > Magnoliopsida > Fagales > Betulaceae > Corylus > Corylus avellana. The sequence continues at coordinate 791,592 of NC_081550.1, forward strand.
AATTTATTGACTAATTGAACACCGACCCTTGCCTTATTGCATATATATTTAATTAGACGCCCATATTCTCTTCATAAAAGACGAGACGTATTGACCATTCTTCTTCAAGATCCAGCTCCGATATTCCCCATGGCTAGAATTCTTCCTGCCTTGGCTTCCCAAATCATCCTCTTCTGCCTTTTCTCTGCGACTCTGGTCTATGGAGAAGAGAAAGGCTTTGCAAGACCCTTAGACCGGAAGCAACACAAGCTGAGGAAAGAAAAGCTCAGCCACTTTCACTTCTTCTTCCATGACATCCAGAGTGGCCGGAATCCCACTTCTATCCCGGTGGTGCCGCCACCCTCCAACTCATCGAAGACGGGCTTTGGTGTTGTATTCATTTTTGATAACCCATTAACCTTGGGACCCAAACTGAGCTCAAAAACGGTCGGGAAGGCACAGGGGCTTTTCTCTTCTGCCTCTCAAGAAGAATTTGCTTTGTTGATGGTTATGAACTTTGCCTTCAATGAAGGAAAATATAATGGCAGCTCCCTTTCCATTCTTGGAAGGAACCCCGGTGCCACCAGCAAGGTGAGGGAGTTTCCGGTGGTCGGAGGCAGCGGGCTTTTCCGGTTTGCTAGAGGTTATGCTCTCGCCACCACTCATGACTTGAATATGAAGACGGGTGATGCCATAATTGAGTACAATCTCTATGTGTTCCATTATTGATGTTCTTGAGGTTCCTTTCCTTTTTTTTTTTTTTTTTGCAATTATTTTGGCAACTTTTGTCAAGAGTTTGTGAGTGGTTTGTATTACTTTAAACGTGCACCATGCTTTCACATTATACAAGTAGACATTTGAAAGTTTGGGTCATTCTTAATTGGTCGGCTATCCTCCTCAACAGCTAGCTCTTCAACTTTAATAAGGCTCAAAATATTAAACCTATAACTCTTTTATAATGCATGCAATTGGAAGCACGTTAACTACTTCAAAAAAATAAATAAATGCTTCAACTAATACATGTTAACAAATTGTGAAAGAGTGGCAGACCAATTTACGTAGGTCTAATGTTATTCTTTATGCTTTTGTTATTGGGTTGAGAATATGCTTCGGCTACTAGGGTTACATCTTTTACGCAAACTTGAAGCTAATTAATGAGAAATTAAACGGATTTTTTGGTTTTAAAAAGTATCACAAATGGTACATGTGAACATTTGATAAATGCAATTAATATTTTCATCTATATTCCGTCCAATAATTTAACGTCGTGTCACGTCAAACCAATCAACGATTTCCACGTGTTTCATATGTCACATTAATATTATTTTCAAAAAATAAAAAAAAGTTGAGCCACCTCTATGACTTCATTGGAAGTAGCAGAAACCACCCTCTGGCCATTTGAGGGTGGCTCAACCACACCCAATGACCATAGGGGTGGGGTGGCCAGCATTAAGGGGTTGCTCGATTCACCCCCATAATCTTTTTTTATTCTAATTTTAAATTTATTTTTTGTTTATAAAAAAAAGCAGGCTATTAGAAAATTTGTCATGTCTACTATTGTAAAGCGCAACCCTCTCAGGCATTACTACAAGCACAAGAACCTGCAAGAAACAACAAAACCCAGAAAGGCATAAACAAAAACTTCAAACTATGACAAAACGCTCAAAATAAAGAAGACCTTTGAAGCAGAAAAGAATACCCAGCTAAAACATCAAATTGGGATTTGGACCGATGCTCCCAGAAAAAGAATACGTTTTTGGTGATGAGTTGGCCGGAGGTCGGAGATCACCAAGAAGCAAGTGAGTATATATATAGAGAGAAGGAGAAAATTGGCGTATCTAAACACTTTTGAAGCATTTTAGCTTCGAAAGGGAGAAAGATCAACACTAATGTCAGAAATTACATAAGCAAAATGAAAGGAAGCAAAAAGAGAAATGATTCACTGCAAGAATCACCAGAAGCGTATCCCCTTCAAGGGAGAAATGCTAACCGAATTTGATTAGCACTATTTAAGCTCACCAAATATTTCAGCAATTGATGACCGGATGCAGATGCGAGCATTTTAATCTCATTTTAGCATTTTGGCTACCCTAATGTGAGTGCTCTTAGACTTCCTCCCAAGACCAAAGAGGAAAAAGACTTTCAAATGAGACTAGCATGTAATTCTTTTAATATGCAATTTATTTTTGTCACACTTAATTATATTTATGTTTCCATTAATTGTTTGTTTAGTTAACAAAGACTGTTCACAAACTCATATTGTGTCATTATCTTTTTGGATTTCAGTCTATTAAATTGACATGTGTTCAAAATGCATCACATGCATTTTAAACACATTGTCAGCTTACTAGACTGAATTAGAAAAAAATAAATAAATAGTCTTAGTTAAGAGGAAAACTTTGTTCTTACTTTTTTACAGTAAAAAGAATGTAAAAAATAAAAAATAAAAAACTTAAAACAAATCATGAAGAATGTGTTAAATATTTATGTAGTTTTTTTTTTTTTTTTTTTGACATATTATCCACTCACAAACATTAACAAACTCAATTTACATATATATTGTAGAGCAAATTGAACTCTTACAAATTCAAGCTAGCAACACTTTTCATAATTAATCCTCTCAAATAGCAAGTAACTCATTTGTCATAGACTTATATAATTAGACATGACAATCTCTACTATTCATAGTTTCATCACAATATTACCCAGAAATAATATTAATCCATTACCAAAGGATACTCTTTTGAGCTTAATTAAGAAATATTAAGCACTTGATCTATTATTTCATTTATTAATTTGTTATCATATATATGTTCTAGTCGTAGGCTTAATATAGTTGCAATATTCTATACTTTCTTTGGCTATAAATAGAAAATGTTAAAGATTGGAAGTTTTAATCCTAATTTCATAAGCTAAATGCACATTTTAAAACAAAATCGCTAAAAAATTGTTCAATTTAATAGGAGTAATTCTAAGTGGCCTACTTGTTGTATCCTACTAAGAATGATGTGTCTATTAAAATCGTCATTGGGCTTGTGATTGATCATTATTGAATTTTTATTAGAGGATAATTTTAATAGCCACATTATTTTTAGTAGGACATAAGTAAACCACCTAGAATTACGCAGTATATTTTGAAAAGAAACAAAATAACAGTTTAAAAATGTAAAAAAAACATGTTTTTTTTAACAGATCAGACAGTATATTTTTAAAAACGCACAATTTTAATAATATTTTGAGATACGGGCTGCCACATCTTAATTAGAATAGTGGAACAGTTTAATTTTGGTAATTCTAAAACAAGGCTAACTAAATTCTTTGACTAGTCCACCTTTTTATCGAAGTATTGACCAAAAAGGCCCTAAGATGGCGTATTGCGGTTGGCAGCCACACCGACCTTCGCCTTTTATATATATATATATATAAGAATCATATGCCAAATTCAATTCATAATTAAGCAAACGAGTTTCCCATGGCTAGAATTCTTCCATCCATGGCTTCCCAGATGATCATCGTCTTCTTCCTTCTATATTCCTTCTCTGCAACTTTTGTCTCTGCAGGAGAAGATCAAGGCTTTGGATTTGGAAGAATCTTAGACAAGAAGCGACACAAGCTGAGGAAACCAAAGCTGAACCACTTTCACTTCTTTTTTCATGATATTCTGAGTGGCCGGAATCCCACCGCCGTCATGGTTGTGCCGCCACCCTCCAACACATCATTGACGGGGTTTGGCTCTGTAGCCATCATGGATGACCCATTAACCTTAGGACCCGAACTCAGCTCGAAAACGATAGGAAAGGCACAGGGGCTTTATGCCTCTGCCTCACAAGAAGAATTTGCTTTGTTGATGGTCATGAACTTTGCCTTCTCCGTAGGAAAATATAATGGTAGCAGTCTTTCCATTTTAGGAAGAAACCCCGGCGCCACCAGCAAGGTGAGAGAGTTTCCGGTGATCGGAGGCAGCGGGCTGTTCAGGTTTGCTAGGGGTTATGCTCTCGCCACCACTCATGACTTGAACTTGAAGACGGGTGATGCTGTAATCGAGTACAATGTCTATGTGCTCCATTATTGATCTTCTTCTTTTTCTTTCCCAAATTTTATAACTCTGAATAATTTCCTCACCTTTTATTGGGAATATATATGTAGCTAGCTTTCAATTATTTTGGCTTGTGTTGTTTCTATTACTATTACTTTCCTCCAATGATTTTCTCCGTTTCATTTGAAATTCTTAGTATACACATTTCAAAAGTTTTGTTCATATTCTGTTAAATTTTTTGCGGTACTCTCATGTCACATCCAATCAAAAGGAAACATGTGTGGCGTTTCATATCGCCCAAGAATAAGAATGTGCTTATATGTATACAATAACAATGCATTTTAAAGCCATAATGACAATAAACTTATCAAAATTCCGTAATTAATCGTGCTTCTGCGAGAATAATATAAACTAGGATGAGTGATTTCCTGCAAAGTCTAGTTAAAAATATCCAAATGCGAACAATATTGTATTATTGATGTGGGCGTTACAACATGTCTAATGTCTCTCCTAATTTGAAAAAAAAAATTAACAAACAAAATGAGGGTAATCTAACGACCCATTAATTTTTTTTTTTATTATTAAATGGGACTCGTACAATATTCTGATTGAGTATGATATATAT
>NC_081550.1:796331-898505 GCF_901000735.1 Corylus avellana
CTTCAAGGGAGAAATGCTAACCGAATTTGATTAGCACTATTTAAGCTCACCAAATATTTCAGCAATTGATGACCGGATGCAGATGCGAGCATTTTAATCTCATTTTAGCATTTTGGCTACCCTAATGTGAGTGCTCTTAGACTTCCTCCCAAGACCAAAGAGGAAAAAGACTTTCAAATGAGACTAGCATGTAATTCTTTTAATATGCAATTTATTTTTGTCACACTTAATTATATTTATGTTTCCATTAATTGTTTGTTTAGTTAACAAAGACTGTTCACAAACTCATATTGTGTCATTATCTTTTTGGATTTCAGTCTATTAAATTGACATGTGTTCAAAATGCATCACATGCATTTTAAACACATTGTCAGCTTACTAGACTGAATTAGAAAAAAATAAATAAATAGTCTTAGTTAAGAGGAAAACTTTGTTCTTACTTTTTTACAGTAAAAAGAATGTAAAAAATAAAAAATAAAAAACTTAAAACAAATCATGAAGAATGTGTTAAATATTTATGTAGTTTTTTTTTTTTTTTTTTTGACATATTATCCACTCACAAACATTAACAAACTCAATTTACATATATATTGTAGAGCAAATTGAACTCTTACAAATTCAAGCTAGCAACACTTTTCATAATTAATCCTCTCAAATAGCAAGTAACTCATTTGTCATAGACTTATATAATTAGACATGACAATCTCTACTATTCATAGTTTCATCACAATATTACCCAGAAATAATATTAATCCATTACCAAAGGATACTCTTTTGAGCTTAATTAAGAAATATTAAGCACTTGATCTATTATTTCATTTATTAATTTGTTATCATATATATGTTCTAGTCGTAGGCTTAATATAGTTGCAATATTCTATACTTTCTTTGGCTATAAATAGAAAATGTTAAAGATTGGAAGTTTTAATCCTAATTTCATAAGCTAAATGCACATTTTAAAACAAAATCGCTAAAAAATTGTTCAATTTAATAGGAGTAATTCTAAGTGGCCTACTTGTTGTATCCTACTAAGAATGATGTGTCTATTAAAATCGTCATTGGGCTTGTGATTGATCATTATTGAATTTTTATTAGAGGATAATTTTAATAGCCACATTATTTTTAGTAGGACATAAGTAAACCACCTAGAATTACGCAGTATATTTTGAAAAGAAACAAAATAACAGTTTAAAAATGTAAAAAAAACATGTTTTTTTTAACAGATCAGACAGTATATTTTTAAAAACGCACAATTTTAATAATATTTTGAGATACGGGCTGCCACATCTTAATTAGAATAGTGGAACAGTTTAATTTTGGTAATTCTAAAACAAGGCTAACTAAATTCTTTGACTAGTCCACCTTTTTATCGAAGTATTGACCAAAAAGGCCCTAAGATGGCGTATTGCGGTTGGCAGCCACACCGACCTTCGCCTTTTATATATATATATATAAGAATCATATGCCAAATTCAATTCATAATTAAGCAAACGAGTTTCCCATGGCTAGAATTCTTCCATCCATGGCTTCCCAGATGATCATCGTCTTCTTCCTTCTATATTCCTTCTCTGCAACTTTTGTCTCTGCAGGAGAAGATCAAGGCTTTGGATTTGGAAGAATCTTAGACAAGAAGCGACACAAGCTGAGGAAACCAAAGCTGAACCACTTTCACTTCTTTTTTCATGATATTCTGAGTGGCCGGAATCCCACCGCCGTCATGGTTGTGCCGCCACCCTCCAACACATCATTGACGGGGTTTGGCTCTGTAGCCATCATGGATGACCCATTAACCTTAGGACCCGAACTCAGCTCGAAAACGATAGGAAAGGCACAGGGGCTTTATGCCTCTGCCTCACAAGAAGAATTTGCTTTGTTGATGGTCATGAACTTTGCCTTCTCCGTAGGAAAATATAATGGTAGCAGTCTTTCCATTTTAGGAAGAAACCCCGGCGCCACCAGCAAGGTGAGAGAGTTTCCGGTGATCGGAGGCAGCGGGCTCTTCAGGTTTGCTAGGGGTTATGCTCTCGCCACCACTCATGACTTGAACTTGAAGACGGGTGATGCTGTAATCGAGTACAATGTCTATGTGCTCCATTATTGATCTTCTTCTTTTTCTTTCCCAAATTTTATAACTTTGAATAATTTCCTCACCTTTTATTGGGAATATATATGTAGCTAGCTTTCAATTATTTTGGCTTGTGTTGTTTCTATTACTATTACTTTCCTCCAATGATTTTCTCCGTTTCATTTGAAATTCTTAGTATACACATTTCAAAAGTTTTGTTCATATTCTGTTAAATTTTTTGCGGTACTCTCATGTCACATCCAATCAAAAGGAAACATGTGTGGCGTCTCATATCGCCCGAAAATAAGAATGTGCTTATATGTATACAACGCATTTTAAAGCCATGATGACAATAAACTTATCAAAATTCCGTAATTAATGGTGCTTCTGCGAGAATAATATAAATCAGGATGAGTGATTTCCTGCAAAGTCTAATTAAAAATATCCAAATGCGAACAATATTGTATTATTGATGTGGGCGTTACAACATGTCTAATGTCTCTCCTAATTTGAAAAAAAAAATTAACAAACAAAATGAGGGTAATCTAACGACCCATTAATTTTTTTTTTTATTATTAAATGGGACTCGTACAATATTCTGATTGAGTATGATATATATGAGTCATGATTCAGAGCACGCTAGGCTAAATTTTTTTTTTTTTTTTTTCAAAAAAATTAAAATAATAAAATAATAATAAAAAAAAAAAATCACGGCCGGCGTGCTTCACTGTTGAAGCACGCCGGGCGTGCTCAATATCTTTACCCTATATATATATATATATATATATGGCAGCATCATTAAAAATTTAATGAATAAATTTTTTAACTTAAAAGGAATGTTTTTCCCCAGAAAAAAAAAGGTACAGAAAGTCCAAGCATATGCACTTTTATTCCACAAGCGTGATTATAATGGGGAGGTAGTGGTGGTTTTAAATATGTGGACTACTGTGGTTGTCTATTACAATGATAGACTTTCACATCCCGTTGGAAAATCTGCAGTTGCTAATATTATATTACCCAATAATGATTAATGTTTGTTGGATATTAGAAGCCAATTCTGACTTGTAAGCTAAGCTTGGGGCCAAAGACTAAAAAGACTTTTATATGAGACTTAGCATGTAATTCTTTTAATATGCAGTTTATTTTTGTCACACTTATATTTAACTCATCTTACAATGAACTCCTTTTTCATTCAAAACCTCTCATCAATATGCAAACACAACAGGAAAATTAATTAGACCTCTCAAATCAATCGTTTGTAGAAAAGAATAGGCTATCGAGAAGCAAATAATTCAGGTCGATGATAATGTTAATAAATGGTAACTACAAGAACAAAGGGTGAGATAGTCGTGGGATAAAAATATAATTTTAAAAATTATTTTGTATGAATAAGGCAACATCACCTAAAATAAAAATGAATCATTGTTACAAAAATAAATTTAAATGTTGATTGATACTGCCACATCAACAAAATAAAATAAAAATATGATTTCTAACATTACTCCGGCCGAAAAGTGTCAACTTGCAAGTACTTTCATTTGACAAAAACACAAACCATTGTCAATCTCCTACATCATGGGTAAGGTTTGTGGGCCAGAAAAGTCGCTGTTTCTCTGTCTTACTCTTGACCCATGATACCCTACAATTCTGGACTTTGAGTTGTGCTCCATAGGCCAATAATGGGCCTATATAGGCCCTTTTCAATTTCAACAAGAAGATGGCGCTTTTGGTTTCACAGGGCCTATCATCTATGAGGGGCTGGTAATATCAGAGCTCTTTTTAATCTAACTGGTGACATGTTATCAAAGTAAGGTCTTGAATTCGGATTCTTCATTTCTTATCTGTTTAAACTTTTATAATAAATTGCGATTTAGCAACAAAGATGAGTTCAACAAGGGTTTTAGGTTACTAATTGGACAGATAATACAAGAGAAAGAGAGAAGATTTAAGAATCCTTCCTGTGATGAGGTTAGAAGCCAGCATTTAGTTGGATTATGGGCAACTCAGTTCGCATTATGCTGAATTTCCATACATTTTTTCATGATTCTTTTGTGTCAAAACAATCGTAAGTAGACTGTTGAGCAAAAGATACTCATGTAACAGTCTGTCTGAATTTCGCCTGCTTGAGCAGGTATCTGTGTAGCTCAAAACCTAACTACTTGAGCTACTTCAATAGGGCAGCCCATGTGATACAGGTGCTCGAGCAACTCCAACCCTGCTTTATTGCACATAATCCTCGTCCCCATGTTGAAGGGTAAAAATTCGGTTTCGTGTATTAGTTTCAGGTCGTGTCGATACATGAATATAAAATTATATTAGTTAACCTTAATTCGACTCATTCAATTAAACAGATTTAATACTACTAACTAGATCGCAACAAACAACTTTACGAGTTACGTTAAAAATTATTACACCAATACTCCAAAGAAAAATATCGCGGTGATGGCGCTAGCTGGATCGCAACAGACAACTTTGCCGGTGTCTGCGGCTGCATCATTTCTCACCATATTATGATAGCATCTACTCAAGTGAAGTGACTGTTGAGGCTTCTTGATAACGCAATGGAAGGGTCCCTTTTGGGGTCATACTTTCTGAAAGGGAGCTTTCATTCATTTATTTGTATTTTTTTTATTATATATGTGTAGAAATATATTGCCACTCTTAATACCATTTTGAGAAAAGCATATCTGGAGTGGGTCATCCAAATCATTGCAGTTACATGCATCATGCAATGCCAATGAAAAGACACCAAATGGTCCAAATGGGAAGATTTTATATATATGTAAGTAAACCTATACAGAAGAAAAGCCATCTCATGAGTTCAACAATCATTAATGGATCATATATATATATATATATATAAGGTGATCCTTAAGGGGGGGACCAAATTGAGCATATCCTCTTGGATCCTCTACAGATTAGATTAAGCAAATTAAGCGGGAAAAATATGGCCCATTGGTCATCATTATGATCACTATCTACTTGATTAATTACACTCATTGATAGTGCATAATTGTCATGAGATATGTTTATAGATAGTAGGAGTGTCAATTTGTATTTGCGTGTTAAATTCAAGTAGTATCGAATCATGGGTATCAAAGATTATGTAGGTAAATTCTAACCCAATCTATTTATTTAAATGGGTCAAACCCTCTAACTCTAATTACCCGCTAATTTTATGTTGGGTTTATGTCAGATTTGTAAATCATGTCAAAAATTGTCAACCTTAATAGATGGTCTTGATTAATTTGTCGATTAAACATAAACCCACGTTATGTAATTTGAATGTGATCATGAGAGACATCATATATATAATTTTTGTTTACTTTGAATTTCCTCAACCAACACCTGTCACCTCCATTGCACCAATTTTATTTCCATTATCAACACCATTTATGGAGCTACCAAAACGTAGTAGCTAGTTTTGCCCTGATCACCACTTTTACTAAGGAAGTACCAGTGCCTCCAGCTACCAAAATTATCTTGCAACAACCAACCAGGCAGAACCACCATAAAAGTCCCTGCTCATGGCTACAAGCCTACAACAATAGCCACCATTATTACTGTCCCTTTCATTTTTCCTATAATGTTTCCACAAACACTACTCCTAGTACTAGAGTAGATAGTGTCGAATGAAAATAGGCACCATTTTTGTCACCACTTCAATCTACATGGAACAATTTAATATATTTTTCTTATATTTTAACTGATTCATCACAACTTCAGACTATATGTTGCCAATTAGGTGAAGAAATTTAAAGTCCTATAAACTCTACCAGCTTAGATTGAAGATAAATATACTATTTTTCATACTCATTTATCACACTCAATTCATATTGATTGTTGTAATATTTAAGTGGCTTTTCATATCATAATCTTAAAAAAAAAAAAAAAAAAAAAGTAACTTAAAATATGTCACGTCAGTTAATGTGAAATGAATATAATAAATAGGTGTGAAATAGCAGCATTACTCAACTTGAAAATATCATAGACTATATTCAATAACACTTTTCCTTTTTTCCCCTTTTCTTTTCTCTTTTTCAAAACAAAGACTCAAAACACAGAACAATTATAAAACACTCAAATTTACTCTCACGTCCGAATATTTTTTTAAGAAAAAACTTGAACAAATGGAGTCTGTCATTTTCCATTTGTAGTAGCATTTAGCTGTAGTGGGTTTTGATTGGAATGGCACTTCTTGTATCGTAATGAATAAAGAATTTGTCAACTAGTGTGTGGACTACACTCTTGCTTATGAGAGGACACCAGAAGGGAATTAAGAATATGTGAGATCCCCCCCAATAGAACAAACTCTTTTCATTCGATCATAATTACATCAATAGATGATGAGTTGTGGTCAAAAAGGCAGGAATATGTAATCATATAGATGCTTCTGATGCATGCTTAATCAAACCACACACCTTGATTCTCATTATGGTCTTCATAATTTGAACTGAATTTAAAAATCATAACTTGCTAATTATGTGGCGGAACCGGGGGGATTCCCGGGTCATGCATTCATCAACCCTTATCATACTTCGGTTTGACTTTTCATTCATGTTTTAATCTTCCAATAAAATATAGTCCTACTTTCGTCCTTGTTCATGAGGCTCATTAAGAAGGAAAAGAAAAAATTAAATCCCTAAGAAAAAATTCGGACAACAAATTTGAAAGAGCGTTTATGGTACCTAAAGAACTCGAGCAATTCAAACAACAACAAAAAGCTAAAGATTTCTATAAAAATAAATAAAAAGAAGCTCATGTTTCACAACTAGGAATATGACTTTAATTGAGTAGCTAAGTTAAAGTCATAGAAAGAGGGAACTTGGGGATGCATATCCCTTTCAATAGGGCAGCTTTTGATAAATTGAAAAATGAATAAAGCGCCTAAAGGTAACACGGACCACCATTTTCCACACAACTTTTTCCTCTATAATTTCTTCACTATTCTTCTCTTCTTCCCACGTTCCTGTCCAAGGTCGGTCGTACGTGGCTCCTTTCCATTCGTAGACACTTGACACCTCTACAACAACGAATCTCAACCAAGATTTATTTATTTATTCTCGTACACCGAGTCACCGTCCTAGAATTATCCCGATGGATCGCCCAAAACAAAAGGGAATCCCTATAATGCAAATAAAGCTGCACAAAGATATCACATAATCCATTACTTTTTTTAAATACAAATTTGAAAAAGTAATCTTATTCTTCAAAGTCATTTATCAATTAATTAGACATATTTTAAGTGATTTTCATAACAATCACTTAAACAAGTTATAGTCTATTCAAATCGAACAAACCCCATAAATGGGTGTTACAGGGTGTTGGGCGGTTTTGGACCTCTCTCAACTCCAAAAATTAACCTAAAAGGTGATGCTTTTTTTCGCACTTATAAATTGACTACCAGCCTTTTTTACAACCGATATAAAATAACTCCAACAATCTCTCACACATTGGACACTCGGAGCAGAAACAACTCTCTTGAACCTCTCTCAACCCTGAAAGTTAGCTCAAGAAGTAAGGCTTTCCTTTACACTTATAAACTAACCACTCATTTCACAACCGATGTGAAATAATCCTAACACAGGGTTCATTTGTTTCATGCAAGTGAATCCCACATTCATACTTTAAGACAAACAAGTCCTAATTAAACAATTAATTACAAACGTAGAGATCCTTAGCCCTAATATTGCAAACTAATTAGAAATGATAAAATTAAGAGGCGCGTAATACACGCTTACTTCTTGATCATCTAACCCCTTATATAAGCTAGATTTGGCAACACAACTTTCTTCAATTCTAGACAACATTTGGAACACACTTGCTAGCTCCCTACTCCGATCCAATAGAGAAAACCTACTACATAATCCAAAACCCTAGTTTTCTTTCACCCATTTTGCAAAAACATGGCTAGATACAACAACCAATATTATTCTTACTTAGAAGACCTCTCTTTCCCCATCCACCTCTTCTTCTTCGTTCTCATACTCTTCTTCATCATGGGCTTCACATGGTACATACACTACGAGTCCATGTTCGAGGATTTTATCACTCAGCTTAAGCTCTTCTGCATGCTTCTCCCCTTGCTCCTATTGATACTTGTCCACTGCCTGTCCGCTGGCGGTGTTCCGTTTCTGATTCCGTTGCCAGAGAGGGATTCGCTTCACAGGGCCGGAGGGTCTCCTTGGGGTGTGGCAGCCTTGCTTGTCTTCCTCTTCTTCATGATCTCCTACCAATCTTCTTTTCATGAACGATGGTTTCCCTTGCTAAGTAGATGATAATCTTGTAATTAGTTTATATATATATTGTAATTAAGTCCCCTGGATTTGATGTAATAGTAAGTACTTGTAATTTGGGATTTTGAAGTCTATTTTTTATATGCACTTTCTTTTATATCATATTTATTTAATACACTTCTCATAATAAATTCAACTAATATTGTGAGAATATCTACCAAAGACTTGCTATAATTAGACTACTAAAGGACAGTTGGTCGAGTTGTTTAAGGGCAGGGGTACCACGCGGAGCATTCTAAGTTGATTTTGCGATTTAAAAAATAATGATTTGAAAACATGTGATTTGAGTCTTGGTATACTAGTTAACAGCCCTATTGGGCCCGCTAATACAGACGAGCCCAAAGCAAAGCCCATTGGCCCAAATACTTAGCGGTCTAAAGGAGGAGCACGACAAAGGATTCCCACTTATCAAGTCATCTCAATCATTTTCGGCAATCTCGATCGAGTGTTAAGCAGTACTGTTTTAGTTCGTTTTGGATTTGTTGTTGGAGAGCCTACCATTTTTTCGTTGTTAGGATCTCCCACTTCTTTTTCCTTTCGGATCAGAAGTGGTAAAGATCTTTCATTGTAGCCCTTCCCTTATTTGCTTAAAAAAAAAAAAAAAAAAAGGATACGCCAGTCGCACCTTCATGTCCTACAACAATAACGTGTGGCGTTTATTTTGGCACTACTAAACTGTTAAGGTCGTGGTGCACCAAAAGATGGCATCTGATAGGAGACGTGCCTTACTATAGTCAACAACCTAACGACATACGTAATTAGAGTACTACCCAATCACGGGGCAACATCTAGCAAGGCCATGCATAGGACAAGGAATTCATAAACATAAGAAAGACCAACTCCTAGGAGGTATGCATAATTCATTCTCACTACTCACCCTAAGCTAGATATTTCACTTCTATCTATCCTTCTCTCTAGACTATTACTCACTTAGACATCAAAAATATCATTTTATAGGGCATGTAGATAGGTATCCTAGTGTTTTAAAGGAAGATGACCATTTTTAGGTGCAAGTAGGAAAAAATAAAGAGCTACTAGCAAGATTAGTTGCAAAATTCTTAATACGTTGTCAAGTAAATATTGTCCTAGTCTAAAATATCACGACACATGGAAAGCGTTAGTTATAAAAGTAACGACATCTTGATTATCTAAATTACTCCAATACCATTTATCATGACTCGAGGGAAGCGTTAACTTCATTTACGTTATTTTTCTAAAAGATTAGTCAAAATTATAATTAAAACTCTCTAAAATTATTTATAAAAGCTCAATTTTACTTAACAATTAATAAACTAATATAAAACTTAGCACTCATGCATTCACAAAATCCAACCATCTATACCAGACTAACTTTTTAAAGAGTCACATCAAACTGTGCAGCATCGAGATAACTAAAAGAATAAGACAATTGGGGAAGGGGGAGAAGAAAAAGAAATGTCTCTACAAGGAAGAAAGGAAGAGAAGTGGATGGTGATGGCTGGCAATGGGATATTGGAAAACAATTAAAATATTAAATAAAAACAATAAACAAACAAAGTAAAGAGCAGTAAAATAACAGTGTGTTTTTCAAATCCTTGTCAGGAGGCAAGCAAGTCTTCTTCCCCTCGTGATGTAGGCAGGTCCACAAGGCCTGTCGTCTTTGTCTGAATAATAGACTTTGAAAATAAAAAATATAAAAAAATTAATTAGTGCAGAGCTTGAGATTCCATGGGGGTGAAGTATAATGCAAACATCATAAACTGTTATCAGTACAAACAAACCCTTTAATCTGAGAATATTGTTGAGGGTCACCACAAGATTAACTGACAGATTCGTGTTTGGAGGCTTATGCGATTTACATCAACCAAGATTTTCAAAACATTCACAGCTTCACGTGCACTTGGTTTTCTCAACATTGTGTTGCCTTCATCAACCTCTCTCTCTCTCTGGTTTGGTTTGATTCGATCTAAGACAAGAAGAAGAAAAAACCTAGGAGGAAAACCTTAAAACATCATAACTACTAAGTTAATTGTCTATGAAACTTTTTAAATCAAATGGGGATGTTCTTTATAGCAACTTGTCATATGTTAAAAAAGCACTGAGATGTTTCACATATCTGAAGTTTCTTTGCTAACAAGTAACAGTTCCTTATATCAATTGGGATTTTGACTTTGAAGATTGAGATCCGGTGTAATACCTTTTATTTCGGTTGTTCATTTTAAATGAACGGTGTCGATTCTGACGACAAATTAAAAAAATAAATAAATAAATAAAAAATAGCTTGTAGTGTAAGGAGTGGCTAGACCACCCCTTAGGCCAAGAAAAGATGGCTGAACCACCTCCATTGTCAAGGGAGTTGGTATTTAGGCTGGTTCCAAGTTCTATTTATAAGAGAGTGGTCCTATGTAACATAACCCTAGCTCAACTTTTGACTAGACCTAACTTTCCCACTGCCATTACTCAGATTTTTCCTCTTGATCGAGCTCAAACAATAATATATGCATTTCTATTAGGTTTCGCTAGCTTAGATCCACTTTTAGGCGGAATTGCACCCGTTCAAATTGGGACATGTAATTCTTGTGTTCGGTAGTATTTAGTTCCAACTGAAATTGAACTCAAGCCGAATCCCTTCCCGATCGAAAAAGTTTGGGTTACTGGTAGTATGAGCGAATGCATTTTCTGTTGCTTATACTAATCACCACCAAAAGATCGAGGGATTAAAAATATGTTGTTATGTTTAATAAAAACCATGAAAACTCTTATTGCAAATTGAAAGTTGAAAAGCCCATCTTCCAACTTTCCTGTTAAAGTGGAAACATGTGCATTCCCATGGGCAAAAGTCAAAGCTCAGCCTGCGTTTATAGCTTGAGAAAAGCTATTCAGAAGTTTGTTCATGAAATGCCCACAGAGAAGAAGAAGAAGAAACAGCAGCTAATTCTTTACAAGAAGAGAGTTGAAGAGACATAAAGAAACCATACCCAAAATTACAATTTTACTAGCTTAGAAACAGCAGCTAATTCTTCTCCACACTTAATTTCCATGGAAATGAAATGAAAGTTGGAGAAGACTACATTATACAAGAAAAGCATACACATTTGTGAAGGGACATACATTAGCTTTAGAAGATAAGAGCATGCAAGGAAGGTTGGTAGGATATGAGAAGGAGAAGCAGTAAAAGTACAAAGGCCACTCCCCAAGGCGAACCCCCGGCTCGGTGGATGGAACCTGGCTCCGACCCCGGCATTGGGAGGCTAAGATGGCTGCCTGTGGAGAGCCAGTGAACAGCAATGATCAGCAGCAAAGGAGAAATTACCAGCAAACGTCCCAATAGCTCGGAAGCTGTAGCCATTATTGCATCATAAACTACATAACCCAGAAATCCACAGATGAATATTATAGCTGCCATTAGAAGCCACTGCTCTGAGAGACTGAAACTTGACATTCTTGATCTTGGAACTGCAGCCATGAGGACTAGTGTTTAGTTGAGTGAGGCTGTATGGAATGAAAGGGTCAGGAACAATAAAAAAAAAAGATATATATATATATATATATATATAGAGAGAGAGAGAGAGAGAGAGAGAGAGAAGGAGAGATGGCCAAAAGAAAAGGAAAAAGAGAAATGATACAGGCTAGATGTCCTTTGTATTTATTCTGGTGGACTTAATGCACTATAATTTTCACTAGGACGAATTATTGACACTGTATTTTGAAACTTATGTCCCACTGTACATGTAACAAGGGAAATAATTTACTAAGCCTCTAAGCATAGATTTAACTCATTCAAGTGGAGGCATGTGGCCATGGAATGTTGTAGTACACTCATATTAGCATCTCTATGGCTCAGCAGTTACTAATCACATGCCCAAACAACAAAAGGCTACTCTATAATATGCACAAAGACAAATAGGAAAATCTTACTCCTAGAAGCTTCTAGTTATTTTGATATCTCTCAATAGAGCATGTAATAAGATGCCCTGCAAGCATAAGAAGATTGTACAAAAAAATAAAAAAGAAGAAGAAGCTCTGGACAATAACAACTCACAAGATGCATTGCCGTGTGCAACCCAAGCCAATAAGCACCACTTCTAGCGATGCCATGTAAAGCATCTATCACTTGCTCAAAGCTGAAAATAAACAGAACTGGCAACTTTCTGCACTTGATGGCCGACCTGTGCTTAACCCTGCCAATCTCCAATACTACAACAGCTTTAAATATCCATAATAAAAACGTTCACCCCATGTAAAGCAAAAAAATGTCATATGCAAGTTCTGCTGTACAAATTAGTACCAATTCCCGGTTGCTACTTGCTGGGCTGGTGACCATTGAGTTTTTTTTAATAAATATAAGTAAATCAATCTTATTAGAAAGCGCAAAGGGCGAACGTACGGAATATACAAGAGAGACACCCCTTAGGGAGAAGAATAACACAAATCCATAAATTCTAAAAAATTAGAAAATCCATCCACCCATAATGAGTTTTGAACAATATATTTTCCAACTCTATCACCATTCTCTCACAATCTTCAAAATTACAAGAATTGCGTTCTCTCAAGCTAGCCAATAACTCCACGGCCCAATAGGACATTACCCACTCTATCCCGAAAAGATGGAAAACCGACACCCACAAATCTCTAGCTACTTCGCAATGGAATTGAAGATGGTCGATCGATTCCCCACTCTTCTTGCACATGCAACACCAGTCCATCACTATGATGTGCCTAGCTCTTTCCTAGCTTATCCAAGATCAAGGTCTTCCCTAACTCTATCTGCTGCCCAAAAAAGAAAAAGTCACTCTTGAATGTGCTTTATTCCTCCACATGCTCTTCCAAGCCAAAAAAAGGCCAGCGGGGGGCTAATCACATGCTAAAAAGATTTGACCTCAAATGTCCACCTTTTGGAAGGAAACCAACGGATCCTATCATCTCCACCTCAATTCAACCTAATAGAGTAGAAGAGATTGAAGAATGAAGTGACGGTCTTATTTAGAAATTTAAATCTTATATCTTACACATTTGACCAGTGATTTCATTTGTCTTTACAATCAATACTTTGCCCCTTTAACTTACAAAATTGTCTTCTTCACCCCTGCTTTTTCAGCATAATCTAAAGAGTTACATAGGAATATGACTCTTAATTGGCCCGATATCAAAAGTCACTATACAGCCACTTCTGTAATTACTTCTGCAGAACTATCATTTACTTCTACCCAACTGAACCCAGGAACCTTCGTCAATCGCTTCTGTTTCATGGCTATTCTCAGGTCAGATGCATCATTCCAGCTACCAGATAAAGAAGATACATTAGCAGCAAGTACATAGTTTGCTCCAAGTTCCGGCTCTAACTTAAGCAAGAGTTTCCTCAGGTTATCATCAAAACAAAAGCTCTGGCCATGCGTTCTACATGCACCCAGGAAGCACCTGATTATGACAGAGTTTGGCTCCATTGGCATGTTCTTGATAATCTCATAAGCTTCGTCAATCAATCCAGCTCTTCCAAACAAATCCACCATGCATCCGTAATGCTCCATCGTTGGCTTGATATCATAAATTTTTTCCATCTGATAAAAATACTTTTCACCCACATCAACAAGACCCAAGTGGCTACAAGCTGACAAGATCCCAGCAAATGCCATGCTGTCTGGTTTCAGCCCAGTTTGTTCCATCTTGGTCAACAATGAGATAGCGTCTTCCCCACAGCCATGATCTGCAAGACCAGATATCATGATTGTCCAAGACTGCAAATTCTTCTCAACCATTGAATTGAAAACTTGGAAAGCTTTCTTAATATGCCCACACTTGGAATACATTTCAAGGAGAGCAGTCCCTAAAGCAACATCCAATCCCATGTGGTTTATGATAATATAGGAATGAATGGACCCCCCGGCTCTGATATCAAGCAGACGAGTACAAGCAGAAAGCAAGCTGACCAAAGTAACTGAGTTTGGTTGTTCATTTGCTAGCTTCATGTGTCGAAACACCTTAAAAGCATCTGATGGGCGGTTGCTGTAAACATATGAAAAATAATAGAAAAATAAGACAACACAGGTCAAGGCAAATAAATAAAGACTTTGTTCTGTAAAATTAAAATTGACAGGAAAATTATAGATTAAGGAAATGACTACACTTGACACATAAACATAATAAAGTCAGTCTGACTAATATAATTGATTTTCCTTAATCTAACAATGATTGAAACCTCAAAACAACCATAGATGATTTTCTTCCAAATCAAGATTAGGAGATGAAGCCCTCTACAACCCCATGATGCAAGGCATAAACATAGAAGCTTAGGCATGCTTATTGCAACTTTTATAAATCTAATTAAAAAGCATAGCATAAAGTGGGGGAGTACAAAAGCTCAAAGGAAAATTTGAATAGATAATAAGTAATGCAAAGAAATAAATGCAACATATATCATAAAATTCTAACAAATTAATCTCTTTTAGCAATCACATAATCTCATTCTAAGAAAGTTGGGTTTCACCAACTATTAGTGACCCCCTCCCCAAATCCCTTTTTTTATTAATGTAGTACTGATATGTTGAAAAAGTAGAAGCCTTTTGTAATACAGGTTTCCTTTTTCTTTTCTTTTCTTTTCTTCTTTTTTTTTTTTTTCTGTTTTTTCATGAGTAAAGTAAATTAGCAAATATTACTAGTTAATTTCTCGTTTTCTAGATGATTGTAGAATGTTTAGGAAATGAAAGAAAGAGTTTTTTCAGGCAGGAATTTGTGAAAATAGAACATATGAAGTACATTGCAGACATTGAAAAGCATTACAAGCCTCAAACTGAAAAGCACATCCCTTCTAGGAACTTACTCTCCAAGTTCAAGGCCCAAGTGACTTATAGGAGTAGCTAAGCTACGAAGTTTGACTGGTTTATCCATTTTCTACTCAGCTATCATGAAATTTTTATATGTGGAGTAATTTTAGGGCTCTTTCTAAATGTCAAAGGAATTTGAATCGCAAGTCCATAGTTCTAAGGAATATGTTCAAGCACTTTTTTTCATGACAACAAGTTGGAGATCAAGAATCAATCGAGAAAGCATGTACATATGTTGGGGGAAATTTTACCAATCACATTTTCTACTGTACTAGTACTTGCATATGTAGGGAATATTAAATGAATCTTCAACGAGTAAAAGTTAGTACAATTTATGAAAAAAAAAAAAAAAAGGAACACGTACTAGTTCAGGACTCAGCAGAATAGTTCTAGAAATTCATTAGCACTTTGAAGAATGGGAGTAAAATTAGCAAACAAGTCAATAACTAAAGAACCCAATGTGATCATATAAGGCTTGTACGCTCAATGCAGGAAGTTCAGTAGCCAGGATCTTTTGGTTCATCTCAAAAACAACTATAACTATACTTTATAATTTGGGGAGGTAACCAATGACATTACTTATTAACTTTTACTGGGAAAAACCAAAACATTAAATAGCAAGCCTATGCTCAGCAAGTGCTACTGATGGCAAGCCATCGGAAAGCTTTACAATGCTTTCATTCAAAACAAACCAATCAATCAGTTGAAACAAGGTTTAGCAACATACGGAAATTGAATAGGGGCACATAGATTGAAGCATGAAAGGACATACCAAGCAACATATCCCGCAATCATGGAGCTGCAAGAAACCACATCCCTGGCAGGCATTTCGTCGAACACGCGTCTTGCAAGCCTGATCGCACCGCAAGCTGCATACATCCTCAAAAGAGTATTCCCTATATACCGATCCGAATCATAACCCACCTTTATAATCATCGAATGCACTGCCCCACCTTCTCCAAACATTGAACACTGACCGCAGGCTTTCAAAACAAAAGGGTACGTGAAATTGTCAGGTTTAAGCTCAACCCTTTGGAGCTGAGAGAACAGCCTCACTGATTCAATTGAAGCTGAGGTTTTGGTGAACGCTCTAATGATTGTATTCCAAGCAAAAAGGGGTGGAGTAATGGGTACGCTACCGAAAACTAATCTTGCAAAACCGACCGAAATCGAGCACGCGGAGAGGACGAACCGAGAGACAACCTCAGTGTCGTGATCGAGAGCGGTCTTGAAGACTAGAGATTGGAGTTGGAGAAGATGGGTAGTAGTTTTTGACCGTTGGATGAGGCTTTGAATGTGGCGGGAAACCATAATAATCAATAAGCATCAAAACTAACATCAGTTTTAGAACTAGAGTATTGTTTCCTGCCACTCTTCCGTTAGGGCAGCAATGATACTATTTAGAGTTAATAACTTTTTTTTTGTACATGTTTTTATTTTTTCATTTAAAAAGGAGCAATCTAATACCTCAAATTTTGGAAAAGGCTGAATCACCACTTTCGTTAATTTCCATCCATTCATTTGGCCTTGGGGTGGTTCTGCCACCCCTAGAGGGGCCACAGGGGGTAGCTTCAGCCACCCCCATGGCCTACGGGGGTGGCCGAGCCACCCCAAGGGCCTTAGGGTGGTTCAGCCACCTCCAAACCAGCCTTAAGAGCCACCCTTAAGGTCAAACTGGGGGTGGCTGTCGTTAATTGGGATTGACGAAAATTAACGGAGGTGGTAATTCAATCTTTTTTAATATCTGAAGTACTAAATTTGTCTTTTTTAAAACTTAGGGAAACAAAATAAAAACAATTAAACCCAAGTAGCAAAAAAGTTATTAGCCCTACTATTCAAACTCATTTATTACATATGTTTTTCACTTTTTTTTTAAGCACTTGTTTTTCATTTACTCTTTGTTAGAATATATGGTATATTCTATAATTAGGTTGATATTGAAATATTATTTATTTATGGGTCGATTGTAATTATATATTGGAATTGAAATCAAATCAGAGAGATTTTATTAATATACTTATATTTAAACACTATCCTATAAATAGGGACATTTGTATTGTAGACAAATCAAGTTAATGAGTACAATGTAGCCCTTAGAAGTATTCCTAGTGATCGACGTAGGTGTCTAATACCAAACCACCCGTAAAGTTTTTAAATTCTTAATTCCGTATTAACTTTTGAAACGATTTGAATTCGTATCATAACAAAGGTCCTTCAAACTTTATTTCCGTAATATACCTTTTATTTCAACTTAATTTTGGTCTCTCTAGTTAAATAATAAAGTAATCTTAAAATTCTAATCCCCAGAAAATAATGTATTAAATTGTTGGCCCTAATTTTGATAGATGAGGCCCATGGCTGTCTGGTTTCTAAGTCGCAATTTGTCGCTGTAACAAAGACCATTTTTGCTTGTGACGGATCCGTAGAGATCTTCTTGAGGCGAAGTAAAACAGGCGTTACGAAAAACGTTAACAACAAAAGGCGTAAAGGTTCGCCAAATCGTCACGCACATTGAGGGGACGAGTACAGAGAGCAGATAGAGAGTTGTTACAACAAGAACAATGAAAGTTTCAGAGATTTCAATCAAATCCCCTGCCACCAACAAGAACAAAAATGGCGCCCAGAGCAGTTCAGAAAATCCCCACAAACCAAAACCCCCTTTCAGACCTGCTCAAGACGACACCAAGCCTATTCTCCAAGACCCAGTACTCTCTCTCTCTTTCTTTTGAAGTTCATACATTTGAGGCCTGTGGCTTTTGTTTCATATGGGTTTTCCGTTTTGTGTGTTTTTGATCGCTTTGAAGATGGGTTTTGTTCATTTTTGAGTTTGTGGCGCAATTCATTTTGTTAATTTAGTATGTATTTTTCCATGTAAAGGTGGTGACTTTGATTGATTTTTGTCGGTGTGTTCTATTTTCTTCGTAGATACTCAGATCGGACCCGGTAGAGACGGAGGAAGCTGTTCTCCGATTGCCTCCTTTCCCAGTTACCGGTAGACCAAATCCCAGTCCAAAATGAGTTCAAATGCTATTATATTTTCTTAAGGTTTGCATATTTTTTGTTTTGTCTTTTTGAAGTTGGTGTAGAACAGAATCATAAGTTTCGATGGATTATTGTTGGAATTCTTTTGTGTTTTTGAATATATTGGAGCGTTTATTTCCCATTTACCTGGTAAAACTTGATTCTGTCTCTTGAATTCTCTCCGCTTCGATTTTCTCACGAAACTCAATTCCTAAAAAAAATTTGCAGTTTCTTCAGGGCAGCAATATGCGTTTTCGGTCGAATCGTGTCGAAGCAGGAGTATAAAATTATATAAACAAATCTTAACTCAACTCATTTAATTAAAAAAGTCATATCCATTAATCTTAACTAATTAATTTTACGTTGAATTTATGTTAAATTTGTAAATCATATCAAAATTCGTCAATTTTAAATGTTTCATATTAAGTTACATATATAAATTATATAAATCAACTTTAATTTGACCTATTTATTAATCAAATTAATCAACTTTAACCCAATACTTTCGTGAAGAATTCATATCGTAAACATAAGTTGCATAAAAAATTCTCCACCTTAGGTTTCGCTTTGATCACAAATCCCAAATTTCTTTGTGAGGTTTCGCTTCTTTTTTTTTTTTAATCTTTTCCCAACTTTTTTCTTATTCATTCACTATTGAATCAACTTTTTTCAAGATTTGAAGAGCCTATAAAACACAAAGAATTTCCCTCCAAAGGGGCAAAAGGCATTAAATACGCAATTGTGCTTACATTGAGATTATCTAACAGTGTTAGATATTAGAGTGACAAATACAAATCACAGCATACAAAGGCATTTACAATCGCTTAAATAATGTTCAAATACATAAAGACTCAAGCATCATTTACAATCGCCTAAATAATGCTCAAATACAATGTATGTCATCAAATAAAGACTCAAGCATCATCTTCTGATGCTGCAGAAGAATATCGTTCCAAAATATTCGGAAATTTTTGAGGCAACCTCAATAATGGTTCTTCGGGAGTACTGGAGGCTTGAAAGGCTAAACCTAATGCATAGCCCAACGCTCGAGCAACTGGTACAGCAACGGCATTCCCAACTTGAATATATCTGGGGAAAAAAATAGCAAGAAATTGACATAAAACCAATATCAATAGTGTTTACAATTGACAAGACATTATACCTCATACGTCCATCAAAACATGTTTTTATATTGAGAAATTATCCAATATATTGGATATTTTCTAATGGAAGGATGAAATAAACTCAAATTTTCACTTTAACTTACTATGAACAAGTAGAAACTCACCCAGTCATTTCTAAGCACAAGGTGTAAAATAAATAAAGTTTTTTTGCCAAAGTAACAACATTTGAGCAACAAAGGAAACAACTGTAAACCATGAAGTATGACAACTTTGTTTGACAAACTATGATGAGTTTGTAGAATCAAAACTGATCTTTTTATGTCTTCAAAAGAAGACTCGAGCATCATCAACTAACATCACAAAAATTTATGCAGAAGGAAGCTAATATGATAATGGTCAAAATATTAAACATGTCAAACTATATTGTATAACCACCTCTAACTAAAATGTTAGGAAGATATTACTCCTCTAGTCACTCAAATAGTTTACATATCTAACATAAGTTCCCTCATCAAATTAAACTCTTATGTTAGCAACCACTTCTAAGCATGATGAAGATAAGACACATCAGGAAAGAAATACAAAGATCAATTTTGATTCTACAAACTCATCATATTCGTTAAAAAAAACACATTTGCCTAATTTTCTCCGACCATGAACTGGAAGATGTAATTATTACAATAGATACCTCTCTTTAACAGGCCCACAAAGCTTATAATAATCAGGAAAACCCTGAAGTCTAGCATTTTCCCGTATCGTTAGCACCCTATCTTGCTCAGGGTGTAAAATCGCCTGAAAAGACATACATAATAGTGTTAGCCATTAAGAACAACTTATCTACGTGCATATTCATTTATGATTTAATAGAGTAAACAAGCAGGAAACCTGGTTATGAGGCTCTGCTCTAGTAACAACTGTGGGTACAGTCTCATCCCACCATAGACGTCCAAAGGGTCTACAAATTTTTGGAAAGACAACATATAAAGAGCATATGAATTGATGAAATGAAGTAAACAACAAAAAACAGCTAACAATTACAATAAGTTTTTTTTAACATTGTTTGTTTTACCAAAGAAATACGTACTTTGTTGAACTGCCATTAACAAAAGTCATTGCATAATCAGGTACCTGGACATACAAATACAGAATGAGAATAATCAACTCAAAATGGCTCAAAATAATTGCCATAAAAGATATATTAGAAAGAAATACTACCAAAGGTTTCCCTGAATCCAAGTAAATCCTCTCTACATCAGGATCCCATTCAACTTTTTTATCCGGACGAACACGAACACCAGGTAAATCTCTAAAATTTGCTCCCTGATATAAAGTCAGATAGAGTAGACAAATATACAATGTTCAAATGAAAAATATTAAGATTCTAATAAAAATGCAATATAGTAGATATTTCATGAAATGAATAGCAAAAGAAAAAACCTTTCTCTTAGGAATCCTAGAAACACGTTGATAATCGTCATCGTTTAATTTCAGTGAACAATGATCATAGAGGAGATGTTGAGATGGTTTAGGGTTTTGAGAAGCACCCAACAATTCTGCAAATAAAACCCCACCAAAAGACCTTAAACTTTTAACGTCATATTAATTGAAAAAATTGCTTGCATTGAAAAACTATTCAATAAAAAAGAAAAAAGATTGTTCATTGGAATTTTTCTACTATTAGAACATAAAACAAACATCAAGCAGTTGCTATGCATACAAATCTGGGATAAGTAAACCAAATAAAACCTTAAAGAAAAGAACTTAACCCATTTTTACAACAACATTGTGGATTCAATTGTTAATAGTAAAATGGCTAAAAGTGACTGCAACCTTATGATATAACGTATAAATAGATCAAAAATATGTTATAAAACATGAGTACGCTCAAAAACACAGCTATGTAATGAAATAAATTATCCAACATGTTCCACACAATATAGAAAACCATAGCCAATTTTGGTGGTCAACAATACTAAATATTACATTGGAGTCCCAATAATTGGTTCAAATCTTAAGTAATGCATCAATAATTATAGTAGCCAACTATTCATCAAAAATAAATATTAGGCAACTATATGTTACTTAAGAACACAAATTTACATAACGAACTTATTGACCTTCAAAATGAAAAACAGAAACAAGAAACAAAAAACAAAAAATGACAACTAAATTTGATCAAATAAGAAGTAACTTATTTTTCATCAACAAATATGGCCCAATTTAAAATATAATTCAATACATTAGAAAATTAAGGTAAACAATACACAAACTTACCATCTTTGCCCAATCTAATAAACCTTTGAAACTCTGTCATAGGAGCTTTATCATATGGCATTTCATCATGCTGTTCGTAGTTACCAACCTGAATAAAGTAGAAAAAAATAAATTACATTAGGAAAACAAAAATTGTAAGCATATCAAAATATTACCAAGTAATGATAAAACATACAGCAGGAAGGTCTGAAATTGCATCCTTAAGAAGAAGCTTCTCTTCGAGATTAAGGTTGTGCCCTTCATCATGAGCAACAGTGTTCATCTACAACATTAAATAAATAATCATATTTAAAAGCATTAGCAAGCGAGCAATCGTGTCATCTACACATCTTTTGATAAATAATCTTATTACAAAACATTAACAAATGGATCAAAAATTATACTATGGAGAACCCTCTAGTACCTCAAACTCTAGAGGAATAACTCCCCTCACAACAACATCATGAGTTGGCAATGGGTACTGAGGCAATTTCTGTAAAAGATAAACAACTGGTTAGCATAAACACACATTAGGATATTTTATTATGCAAACATATACCTCATTAGGACAAGCCCCCCATACAAAAACACGCATACGAAATTGAGGTAGCCCGTATGCACCCGCTGCCATCATCCCCATTCGAACTTGATAGTTCATTGCTATTAAACGACCCAATGCGTATCGTCCAAGAAATCCATTGGCAAACTTTACAATGTCGACGACATTTTCCATTAAGACATGCTTTGGCTTGAGATATTGTACTAGATTCATATAAACCTCAAGTTGTTTATTTTTCTCGTCCTCCAGTGGATTGTCTTTATTCCTAAACCGATTAAACCCACTAATTCCTTGACAAGGAGGCCCACCACATATCACATCAACATCACCCTACATGATTCATGGCAAAAAAAAAACTTAAAAATTCAAAACAACTAGAAACTTAAAATAACTAATAAGAATAGTAATCCAAGATAAAAACAAACTTACGGGTAAAGGTAAGATCTTTGAGTTATAACCACGAGTGACAAAGTCTTTTATAGTTTTCCTACAATTGCTGTTAAATAAACCATAGCTATAAAATATCTACACGCATAGACTAATGAATATACAAGCACACAAGATATATGATTAAAAAAACAAAAGATAATTCAGTTCTTTGCATATACCCCAATCCCTGAATTGGCTCCCAAGAGTCTTCATCAGAACCATAACCTTTCCAACTAACCTACACACAAGAGATAAGACCCAAAGAACATAATAAGTCTAAAATAGTTAACTTGTTTCGATAAGTAATGAGTTTAGAGCCCCCTACTAATTTTTTATACCAAGATAATTGCATTTATGAAATTCTAAACAAGAACAAGAGATTCTGACCGTAAATCATCAATTTTATTATCAAATGATTCACCAAAACCACTTATGAAACTTGAAGGACAGGCAATCTTTTCTAACCCATTGTCTTACTTGACAAAGAGGACCACTGCAAAACACTCAGTTGAGGGCATCCTTGCTGGCCAACCCACTTCAAACTATACCATTTGATATAAGAATATTGAGAAAAATAAAAAATGCATAATTTATTCCTATAAGTTTATTGATGGAATGAGTTCATTATCATTCCATTTTCTCTTCACAAGAGCCTGGTTTACAATCAACTAAAAGGAGTCTAGCTGATTAATCAATATGAAGACTGAGAATTATTAACCAAGTCTGAAGACATTCTCACGCATACAACCCTGCTGAAAAAAGAAATGCTATACCAAAACAAACATTTGGGACACATCACTTTCCAACTCAACTTGAAATTCATATACCTTAAGATACAGTTCACGTGTTTTTGTCTCTTTCGGGTCACCATAACATATAGCCAATATCTTATCGACTTCAAATACCTCACCACCAACGTCTTCATCATCATCTTCTTCTTCATCATCATCATCATCATCATTTGCGAAGAGATTTGAATACTCTTGTGGAAAGTCAACACTTCCACCCAAGGAAAAATAAACACACAATTTTTCCCACTCCTTCAAAAGCAACAAAAAATCTTCGGCAGGTTCATTTCTAACCTGATTTGCAATGGGCGGACCAATGTAAGAACTTTGCATCTAAGCATTAAAGGCACATAGATCAATATAAGAAAATGGATTGTTATAGTATACCTCCGTCTCCGGATGGTTTTGTTTGAGACTTTTACAAGCATGCTCATTCAAGTCAACTGCCCATTTCTACAAAAACAAACACAACAATCAACCTACTAATTGAATAAAAAATAATAAAAATAAAAAAGCAAAAAGTTGAAAAATCTAGCCAACTCAATATCTTTAAGTGACTTAAAAGAATAATAGAACTAACCGTAACAAGATTTAAACCGGACAAATTTGCTCCAAGACACAATCCGGTTGACATAGCACCACAACCCGAGTAAAGGTCTAGTAATGTCACCTCTGTCTTGTGATGCCCTTTAGCTTGGGAAACTTCTTCGAGTTCACTAGAAATCGTTGATGTCTCACTACTAGCTTGTCTATCATCTGCAAGTTCAGAAGGGAAAAAAAATTATAAGAAATGAAACGAAATCTTTCCAACTTGCGGATAAAATTACAATTAGACGATGGCAGTGAGAGAACTGCAACCTGATGGAATGCTAACGAAGGTGGAGTATGGCAATAAATAGAGCATATCACAGTAATAGTCACAATCTTGAATGGATTTTCTCTTTGAATCAAAATCAATCTGAAAATAAAACTACTATTTCAATCACATTTTATAATAACTACAAAACAAAACAAAAAAACAAAAGAGAAATACTATATTTACTAAATTTTTTACTAAGAAATGGGTACCAAAATGATGTGTAACTTATTCCGGTACCCGTAGCATTTCTTTTAATTAATTGTTTTTGTCCTCTCCAATGAATAAACTCCGCATCATTTTGGTACCCATTTCTTGATAAAAAAATTAGGTACCCCTAGCATTTCTCAAAAGAAAAATGCATAATATAGGAACTAGCAATCTTACATTTAAAGGAAGTCTAACAATATTTAGTTTTTTAACTAAACAATCTAACGGATTATCATCTCGTATTTTTGAAAAGAATACACGTTTGTCATCGATTAGATTATAATGATCTTTAATAACCTGTAAAACAAAAAGATTAAATCATAATTAGACAATTTCAAGCTAAACATTGAGCACAAAAACAATTAAGAAAGTGTAAAAATTTATGCTTACTGTATCTCTAGCTCTATAGTACCATTGCGCTGTAAAATAAAGAGCACCATCAATAGCCTCAAACATTTCCACAATCTTACAAATATAATTAGGTTCCCCTTCGCCGGCCTAAACACACAACATACAAAAAACACACATTAGATCCTGTAATAAATAGTCATGTATAAGTGTGAATGTCACAAAGATTTCTAATTTTAATGAAAACATTTTATGAATTCATTCATTCAACATTCAAAACCAGCTCAACTACAACTAATAATGTGACCCAACAATAGACCATTTTAACACTATTGAAGACAACCATCTCATAGGTTTGATTAATGAAAAAAACAACAAAGAAACTCTCAACAAATGTCCAAAGACCAAAAAAAAATCATCTTAATTTTATGTAAGGCCTAGTGGAGACCCACCATTGCTACTGTCTTATGTCAACTAGGTGAACAAATATCTCTTTTATGCTAGTAAGTTTAAAAGAGTCTCAACCTCTCAAACATCAAACTTTCCCAAGGTAAACAATTAAGAAGCATGTCAACCATATATGTAAAACAAAAGCTTTTAAAAAGTTAGTTGTAACAGTTAAAACAAGCATTGGAGCACTTAAGTTCTGAAGGTGCACAAAAAAAACATAAATAAATAGACCACCTCTTCTAAATACGTAATACACTCTCAAATAGAGCAGCGAGGGGGAGCAACTAATGTACACAAGTATACAAGAGAAACACCCAATTAAGGAAAAGAACATGTATGAAGACATTTTAAGAAATTAGAAAAACAAAAATAGTTGGAAGTAGCCATCCAAACATACAAAGACTTGACCATATTAAATTTTAGTTTTCTCAGTGTCCTCTTGCAATTTCCCAAGTTTTGAACTTTGTGTTCTCCCCAAATACACCACATTAAGCACACAAAGCATCTTCCAAACTTCTAAATATTTAGCAATGTTTTTTGAACATCATTTCTAATAAATAGACATAATCTGATTACTCTGGTGTAATTTGATCAAATTTACACAAGAATCTACAAATCTTAAACTAAAGCAATTTACTATTGACTAATATTTGACTTAATCTTAAACCTCAAATTTTACACACTAACCCCATTATTCAAACTAAAATTGGAATACAAAATGAATAACACAACAATTGAAACTTGAACTCACTTTGACATGAGCATCATCACCAAGACCATAAACAAACCCTCCATCAACCTTTGCCTGAGTGTAATGGCGTAGAGCTTGAATAATCTCTTCAGAATCATCCTTACAACTACAAATAATAGTATAATGTACCATTAAAAGGGAGCAAACATCCATAAAAGTAAAATGGTACTCAAAGAAATACAGCATGTTAGGAATAAAGACAATAGCATATTAAAACAAAACCAAGAACATTAAAACATAAGAAACAATGCTACACATGAATATAAATGTCCACATAAATAAAGAACTTATTCCATCAAAAACTTACTCATTTGAACTTTTTGCCCCAGCTACACGCTTCTTCTGAAATAAAAGAGATTTACATTATAATTAATTTTGACATGAGTCTAACATAACAAAGACAACCAAAATTGCTTTGCTTGGTTGTAGAGATAATCAATGTCAGGATGCATAAAATTTATAATTTTTAATTTCATTCTTGCGTGCCAAAAGAAGGAAGAAGACGTTCTTGTTTTCCACTCAACTAACCCAAATTTAACTACTCAATTTACATGAAGTGACTTTCATTTATTAGAAAGCATGCCATAAAATTGAAATTAAAATCTATTTTTGCTCCTTTGATTTTTAAGATTGAATATTTCTTTTCTTTTTTGATATCCCAAAACATGTGAATTTGGACTAACAAACAAATAAGTGAAATGTATTTAACACCCAATACCACTATAAAGCAATGAAATTTTGTCCCCAAAAAAAAAAAAAAAAAAAGGACAACTTGAATGTTGAGTTTTAGATATTCATTTTGAGCACCCAAACTTACATTATATCCAAATGAGCATAACACAAATATTCAGTTTGGTTGCAATGCCTTTCAACTCCCAAGAATGAAAACATCATATAACTCTAAATTTCTTACCGCATACATTCAAACAACAGCCCAACAAAAATTGCTTACATATAATATATACATAATATACAGTAAAGATGAAACAAATCATACTCACAAGGACAAAGCTAAGGAGGGGTGCACAAGGGTCATGGCCTCTCGGAGGTGTTAAAGTCATTTATGAGTCAAATCATGATTGTATTGTTCATATTTGAGCAATTAATTCAACAAACTTGATTATGGGATTCTACTTTATTTTTACAAATTTATTTTAAATTTTAATATTTCTTAAGAATGTATTTTTTTTTTCTTCCCCTTTTTCAAACTTTTATAGGAACAAAATTTACACAATATGATATACAATTTACTATAATACCCAATAGCAATGAAGTAGTATGTTTCTTCAACTCTCAACCAACTTCTACAATTCTTTTCTCTATTTTAATGAACAAAATTTGCTAATAATGTATTTTGAAAAAACTTATTATTTTGTTCTGAAAAATGTGAGTACGATCGATTAATTACTCATGTGTGTGTACACACACACACACACAAGTAATGCTATATACAGTACTCCCATCCAATACCATTTCACTATGTTGTTGTGACATTATCAATACACCTTTAGATTAATCTTAATTAAAAACGAAAAGAAAAGAAATTCAATGATAAATTAACAACGCAACATCAACATTGTAGAATAAGAGTATACTATTTAAAGCACGTTTGAGAAAACAAGCTTTTAAGTCAAAACGCATTTTTGGGCAAAAACTTCATTTTTAAGCTTTTGCCAAAAATGAGCTTTAACAATTTTTAAGTTTTTTGGACCCTTAAAAGAGCTTTTAATTTTTTTTACCAAACAAATATTTTTTTTCTTTTAACGAACTTTTTAAGTGTTAATGTATTTTTAGATTCTTCAAATGCAATCACAAATAGGCCCTTAGACTGTAATATATACACACTATGCTACTGTGACATTGTCAATTCACCTTTAGATTAATCATAATTAAAAGGGAAAAAAAAAATCCAATAATAAATTGACAATGCAACATTAGCATAGTAGGATGGGAGTATACTATTTAGACTTTCTCATACATATATAACCAAGTGATTAAACTAAAATACACCAAAGTATCAGATACTTGTGAACTTCCAAAAACGTCTTTTTACTTGTTTTCCTTGATGTCATCTCACAAAAACAAAGAGACTCCTTTGCACTCCCAGCAACCAAAGGCCACACTCCACATTATATGAAACACACGCAGATTTTCTCAGAAACCAAGCAAAAAACTCCTCATACGCATATTCCTCCATTTTTTATCTAAACCCCACATTTTAAAAGCAACCAAACAGAATTTCGGGCATATATAGCAAGTGATTAAGCTAAAATGCATTGAAGTATCATATACTTGTGAATTTTCAAAAAACGTTTTTTTTTTTACTTGCTTTCCTTGAAGCAATCCATCTCACTCAAACCAAGAGAACATTTTGCAATCCCAGCAACTAAATCCTACATCCACCGTATACCAAACGCACACAGATTTTCCAAGCAACTAAAAAGATATCACAGGACATGTACCTCTAAAGCATCATATACTTTTGAATTTTTTTTTTACTTGCTTTTCTCGAAGCAACCTCATTTCCCAGAAACCAAACCACCATTTTGCATTCCCGCAACCAAATCCCAAACTCCACATTCTACGAAACACACACACAGCTTTTCTCAGGCCTGTAAAACAAGCAGACACAATTACCTTCTCCTGGTACCGCTTAGGCCAACGCGTCTTCGCCTCATTCGCCGGCACAGGCTCTCCCAAAAATTTTGCCTCGCTCCCGTCGCCGTCCTCCGCCACCTCAACCTTACTCTTCTTCGGAGAAGAGGCCTCCGCGGAGGCCTCCTGAGCTCCCTTCTCGGAGCTCATCGACTTGCGCTTCGCCATTGGCGATTAGATCGAGCTAAGCGAAGCAATAGAGAGAGAGAGAGAGAGAGAGAGAGAGAAGGAGAGACAGAGTTGTGTCTGGAGGGAGATAAAGCGATGTTTAAGATAAAGCAGAGAGGGGCGTTAGGGTTTTTCTAGGGAAGCGTGAAAATTTGAATGGGGAGCAGACACGAGCGGGAAGCGGAATTTGGAGGGAGTGTTTTGGTGAGGTGGACCTTTGCGGTGTTTTGGACCTTTCCGGCATTAGGGGCTGTTTGGCTGAGCGCGTTAAATAGTCCTTGGCTCTTTCGTTCTTTCTAAAATTGTATTCGTTGTTTGACTTTTACAACGTTTTTTAAAGTAGTTTTTTATTTTTATTTAAAAAGTAAAAATATTAATAAACAACTTTAAATACAAAATATTCAAAATCATTTTTATATTTATATCACATTAAAAATAAAATCAATCAAAAAGTAAAAAGTATCTTCTAAAAAATTTTACCTCATGAACTCGTTGACTTTTGTTTATTTGTTTGTAGGAAGTGATTTTGGCTTGGCGGAATTGAATTCATTGAAATTAAAATACATATCTTTTGTGTCGTATTAATATTAGGAATAAATGCAAAATTGGTCCATATGATTAGCTTAATTTACAAATCACTTCCTGTGATTTAAAAAATAATTTATAGGTCCCTAGGGTAGGCCAAAATAACATTTTACTCATTGAACTCATTTTCCGTTAAATGACTTAACGAAAACTGTTACTTTGCCACATCACACCCAATAAAAATAAAACACGTGTTCTTTTTTATTTATCCTTTTAAAAAATGACAAATAAGTTTTTCCACATCATTTTGAGAGTCCAACACATACTCCACGTCAAATTAAATAAACATAATCCCTCTATATCCCTTGTGCTGCCGTCGTCTTTATCTTCCCCTATGATTCTTGTCGTCGTTTTCATCTTTCCCAACGATTCTTGCCGTCGTATTCATCTTCGTTTTCATGCCATTGTCTTCATCTTCCAAAAAAAAAAAATGATATAGAGAGAGAGGAATAGATTGTTTCCAATGCCCGGAAACAATTTTTGAAGATGCTTCAATGCCAAAAACCAAATTCGAATTTCCATAGAAAGACTGCCCAAAAATGCACTAATCCAAAAACGTAGATACCCAAAAATCTCAGAGTAACTCACAGATCGAAGATCACACCCATCAGAAAATAAAGACGACGACAAGAATCATAGGGGAAAATGAAGACGACGGCGGCACAAGGGATATAGAGGGATTAGGTTTATTTAATTTGACATGGAGTGTGTGTTGGAGCCTCAAAATGACGTGGAAAAGCTTATTTGTCATTTTTAAAAAGCATAAATAAAAATGAACACGTGTCTTATTTTTATTGGGTGTGATGTGACAATGTAATGGTTTCTGTTAAGTTATTTAACGGAAAATGAGTTCAGGGAGTAAAATGTTATTTTAGCCTACCATAGGGACCTATAAATTATTTTTTAAACCACAGGTAGTGATTTGTAAATTAGACCAACCACAATGACCAATTTTGCATTTATCCCTTAATATTATGAAATATATGTTTTCATTTCAATGGGTACAGTTTCAATCAAAACTAGACGTAAGTCAAATTCACAGTGATTTAGGAAAGTTTTGATTTGATTTGATTTGGTCTTATATCATTTGATTAAATACTCATTTTCTCTGACTAGAGCACTAGAGCATGATTAGAGAATATTAAAAGAGAAAATACTAAAATAAACTCCTACAATGATTTATTCAATCAACTATGTTTAAAGTCCAAGGAAAAATTTTCATTTTGTTTCCAATGGCTATGATTCAAAGTTTTAATATAAGATTGAGAAAATTGAGTTTAATCTTCTCACGCTTTTTATTTACATTGTGATTAAAGATTATTAACCCGAAAAAATAATAATAATAATAATTAATTGACTCGTAAAAGCAATTGGTTCGATTTACTTCTTAACTATTTTGAATTTGTATGTAGGTTGTTCGTAGTATATGGGAATTTGGTTCCTGGATTTAACTGCAAAATGCCAACTTCAAAATCCAACTAATTAGCAAGTTTGCACTGCTCATGTGCATTCCATGCCAATCTAAAAATTTTAAAATGCTAGTAACACCTATTTTTCATCCTTTGCCATTCCAACGAGGCACTACGACTTTAGGCTTTAGCAGCAAAAAAAAACAAAAAAAAAACCTACTGTCACGTAACTTTCGAGGGTGGTCACACCATTCTCATAGCCAATGAAGATGGTCGCAACTACTAGATCGTATGGTCCAAACTACCTCCACGTGGTGTTCAGGAGTGGCGCCAATGAGAAGATGTGAGGGCAAATTTTTTATGTGACGTGCGAAACGAGCATCAGCGCATAAAAGAGTGGAATGTGTCTATAACACGAGAAGATTATAATCAATTTTTATAATCTTACGTAAAAAGCATGAACCATTGAGGAAATAAAAGGTCTCAAATTGGTTTTTTATTAGATGAAACCCAACTTCATAAGTGATTTTAGAGAGTTTCAATTATAATTTAATAACAACATAGATGAGACTAGTGTTTTTCCTAGGTTGAACATGCTCTACCACCAATGCATTGCAGCTAGAACACAAGGAGTTCAAGAAAACTACTGACTTTGAAGTTGAGGCTTTGTTTCAAGTAATGAAGACTTGGAGATATATGGCAAGTGTAAGCTAGCATTAAATCCGTCTTTTACAACTCTTAACACGTGTCAACATGTGATTAAAAGATGTTAAAATTATTTGTTGTAATGGCTGATGCCTCTCCGAACATGTCAAAATTGTAAAATAGTAACACAAGTATAGCATCTCTCTAATTACACATTATGGTGGAAAAATATATTAATTCCAGCATGAAGGATGTAAAGTAGAAGGCGAACTTATACAATTAATACAAATTTATCATACATGGGAGCACAAGTGTCTGCTGCAGCAGCTAGGCTCCTGAATCATTTTTTACAATCAACACGAAAAAAAAAAACTACATGATGGTAGGAAAAGAGAATAAAGCAAAATCTCTTCTTTTGACAAATAAATTCCTTGCGGGTTACACAGGAATCAAGATACAGTCCGCCCATAACACAAACAAGCAAGATACAGATTCTTTTGCCACTTTTCCTGCATAAACCAGAAGCAAAGAAGAAATTATTTACTGCATCATGTCTCCTACAAATTGAAATGAAATTCAGCTACATGTGCACCTTATAAAATAATCACATATTGTATGCTCCCCAGCATATTTACCTTAACATGGGTGCTTGGAAATTGGGATGTCCGTAAAGTTTCCTGAGTTTCATCGCCAGGTTTGCGCCTGGGAACACTCAAGATGAGGGCAGCTTGATCCCAAGTTGCAGCTGTCGATGTAATTCGGTAACCACTATCCCAACGCCTATGGATACCCTCACTTGGATAGAGAAAATCAAGCTCCACAACCTAGTCGATGATAGTATTGTCACAGAGAGAGAGAGAGAGAGAGAGTCAATCCACTCTAAATTCAGCAAGTACAAATAAAATTGACACAGAAAACTGTGTAAAGCAATTATGAAAAGCTACCATGCCACTTTGAATTATAGTAGTCTATAAGGATGAATTGCAGACATGAAAAAAGAATGTTAAAAACATGATCAGTTAACCTGATAGACTTTTACTTTATACCCTTTTTTTTGTAATAATAGTTTTGTAAAAGAGAGCAGCAATTGTTGAAAATGTGACAAGCAAAACTCAACCTGATCGCTGAAGCCAGCATTGCGAGACATGACAACACCCCATCGGTGTGCAGCAGTTGCCATTGAGGTCACATGGAACCCTTCTCTCCACTTCTTGTTTATCCACTTGAAGGGGAAAGAGTCACTTACTTTGTAGGACTGCTGAGTGTATTGGGTGCCTGCAAAAATTTGGATCATAATTTCATAAATTAGTCGCCAAAGATAAATACTATCAATTAAAGCCATTATACGCAAGGTGTACAAAACTTACTAGTGCAATGAAGCATATTTTGACCAAAACTAACAACTTAGAAATTTAGATGCATTCTAACACGGTTACACCTGACTCAGTTTTCAGGAGAAATGACATAACATGCACCAATTTTCAGGACAATGTAAGCTCACCCATCAATATCAAATAAAGTAAACACACCTTTAGACATAACCACAAGGGAGCTCCCATTGTTGGCACCAGCAATAGAACTGATGTAATAGTTCTTTTCCCATTGTTCCATGATCCATTCCTGTGTATTTGAACATCAAATTAACTTATTGTTTAGTGAGTGTATCTCATAAGATGAATACAGGCACTAATATGGGTGTATTTGTGTGGTACAAAAATTCACCTTGTGTAAGAAAAAAGGAGACAGCTCATAAACTTGGTTTGTAAAACCAGTTCCAGCATCCATAATAAGTGCCCAGAGATTAGAACAAGATGCCACACAACTTATAAGAAGGCCATCTGCAATTCCTCTCTCCACATGTTGTGCCAGCCTTGCATCAGCTACATTATAATGGTACCTAACATAAAATAAATGAGCAGGTCATTATGCAACATAACTGTGACGGAATTGTCTTCAACTAAATCTCAGTTTCCAAATGCTTATTCTGTAAAGCAAAGCAAAGTCAAAGAGACACATTTTAAGTTCTTAGAACATCTAAGCATCCTCCAGTCAGCAAATGATAATAAGGTGCTTCAGCCTTTAGTCAAGCCAGGAATCACAGAACTCCAAAGGCCAGGTGCCTGGTAGGTACCCAACGACAAGGTGTGGCACCCTAGAGTCCATCTCCACTAGACCGTTTATTGTCTGTCAGTTTTGAACCCTGGCTTTGTTTGCGACTTGAACTTCTTAAGTGCTATGGGGCATATCTGTACTTTGCTTCGTTTCTCTACGGGGGGGAACTCTCCTGTACACAACTATATAATAGGATTGCACCCTTTTTTGGGTTTGTTTATAACATTATTCTTACATATCAAAACAGGCTTAGCTTAGTTTACTAAACAGAACAGAGCCAGGAGTCAAATTCTAATAGTAATAGGGAAGCAGAATGTCTTAGACTAAGTGGGATTGTCGCCACTCAAAAGCTATAATACATAGCCTTTGCTTTTTCTGCTCGTAAGATCATTATGTAATATAGGAAATAAACAAAACACATATTTACCTCTGCTTCATTGGTAGCCTAGCATTGTAAACTGAAATCCACTGCGTAGCAGGAACTCCTAAACGAACCTTCTTCTTGGGTTGCCCATCATCTTCTTCTTCAATATTCAACCTACCGCGTTTTTGGCCAACCTGACCGACAAGTTCATAGCAGATGCATAAAAACAACTACAAATAAAAGAATAACCACTAAATCAGAATTCATCCAAAGTTTATAAATTACCAAGATTACCTTTTGAGCACCATCAGTGCTTATTGGCCTTAAAGCCGGATTAGGTCCTATCAAGCCCTCAAACAAAGATATTAGCTTGCCATAGTTAGGCTCCTCGTCAAATTTCATGTTTACCACAAACTCAAGAAATTGCTTAAGAGGTGGGGGACAGAAACAGCATAGCATTTCAGGAGAAGTTGCCATCTTTTTTTTGGAAACTAGAAAGGATTTGTTATCACCCTAACAAGGAAAAAAAAAAAGATAAGAGAAAACGAAAGTGTTGTGGTAAAAAAAAATCTATTAAGCAACACTGAAGACAGTAACATTCACACTCTAAACAAGCAGTATATGTGTTAGTACCTGATAACCTTGCCAAGGCAACCTGCCTCGGTGGAGGAAGATGAGTGTATATGCAAGAGATTCTAGATCATCTCTTCTACTAGCAGTTCTTCCCAAGTGAGCATGGACACTTGCATATCGAACAGTTCCCCTGGGACAATGACAGAGAGAAGTTATCAAAACCAATTGTAAAATAGTCGTATTGCAAACTCAAGCCTGGAGACAAACATTAATTCACCTAAACATATCAGGACGTTGATCATAATCAACATGCTGCCCACTAGAGCTATCTTTCCACTTTGTAGCTGCAGTATCAGTGTTGATAAAGAAGCATAAGAAAGATGATGTAAAATAAATTAATTTGAGAGTGTTAAGAATTATATGAAATTTACTCGCCTAATCCAAGGTCAACAAGAAACAACTTCTTCTCTTGTGATGTAGATGGCTGACCAAGTAAAAAGTTCTCTGGCTTAACATCGCCATGCACATAACTAATATCAAACACAGTCATGATTAGAAATTGTGGAAATTCATACTATCAAAACAAAGTACACCAGGATTGGAGCTATTTTATGGGAAATTCAACAACATCAAAATTCTCCAGAAAATCAGGAAACCACCTTTAAAAATCTTTTTTTTTTAAAAAAAAAAATAGTAATAATAATAATATTACCACATACCCTTTTGCATGCATCTTCTCTAAAATTGATAAGGACTCGACTGCTATGCAAGCGACCATTTCCGAGGACATACTGCGTGTATATAACAAAATAAAAGAAGAATTAAGATTGTATACTCATATTCCTGAAAGATCCAGAAACAAGATATACATTTTGAGAGATAGGAGGAGATACACAATGCTAGACTAATGAAAAAAATATATCATCCATTTCACATCGGTACTAAGGAGGGAAAAAAATGTCCAGGAAACACGAGCTCAAGTGCACAGACGAACACAAGCAAGCCTAAAATAAGCTAATTAAGATCTGTGCACATCTCAGGTACCCCCTTGCAGAAAGTTAACCCCCCCTCCAACACCTTCTTTTTCCTTGGGGTGTGTAGGAAAGAGGGTGAATGCTGTATCATCATTTAGTTTTTCAGTATATACTAAAAAAAAGGAATTTCATAATGTCTCCAACTGCAACAAGAATATTAACAGTTCCAAGCGGTTCTAGTACAGTAGGCCATAAAATCTCTTGCAATTTATTTTAATGATATGGCAGAGGTTATTTTACTATGATATAAGAGGACAGATGACAACAGCAGGAATTTAGGTGTTCTTGTTCAATAAAAATCCAAAAAATAAAACCTCTATGAACTCTGACGTTGATATTTGATAACAAATGAAATCATGGCCACCATGAACCACTCTTAGTCATAAGTCAATTGAAACTATATGAACCTCAAATGACTCAAATCTTTCTTTACAAGAGCCTAATCCTAAGGCATGATCCTCAGTAGCCTAGTTTAAGTGCTGCCTCAAAATACTTCAATGACCTTGCCCCCAAGCAAGCCTCAATTAAAATTGGTACATCAGCGCAGCCATCCACTTATTCAAGCTTCAGATTTCAAGACTGCAGAATAAAATTCCTGGAGGTAACAAAAGATACAAGCATAGGATACTCACGCCTGCCCTGAAGAATTCCATACATCCCACAAGCTGGGCCCTAGCATGTCCATAACCTGCATATTAACTATTATAAAGTTAAAACAACAAGTTAATAATGGAGAGATAATAAATGTGGTTTGTGTGGACCATACCATTACATAATAGTCTCCTTGCCTCCCTTTGTAGTGTACTTTCGGCACTCCATGACTACCACCGAGAATGCTATCCAAATATAAATAAAAATAAAATCATAAACACACACACACACATATAAATATATGTATGTATGATCAGTTAATCTAGAGGCACCATTAAAAAAAGGGACCTACTTGTACACTTGCCACTCGTATGGTGGGCCATAGTTACAGCCTTTGCTGTTTCTGTGCTCAAATTTCAGAGCTACCTGATATAAGCACACAAATCAGAAGTTAAAGTCAAATGACAGATATTCATATAGATTTAAAGAGTACAAGAGAATCTAAATTGAGCTAACCTCCATGGCCCCAGGACCTGAGGTGCGATCAGTTCCACCTGAAACACGACGACCAACGAACACCTGACCAAACCCACCTTTACCCAATTTCCTCTCTATCTTATATACGGGTGACCCTCCTACTGTGACCTTCAGAAAAATTAAAACAATTTTGATCAATGCACCAAACAAAAATTAAGACAATATACTCCACCAAACTCTTCAATCGATGCTTTATTGATCATGAAAAATTGAAATCAACCATATTTCTACTAGTATTTTGGTCCATATAGGAGAGTATAACCAAACAAATGAGAGGTATATGCATGTAGACATGCAATCGGGAATGGAAACAAGTATGTAACAAATAACACATAAATAGGAACTTCAAAACAACAAACCTTTTTACTTGAACCAATAAAAGAAACAAAATTCTTCATCATAATGATCACAAACACACTCCAAACCATGGTATTCAATACTACAACACAGCCAGATATTTGCAAACACAGCACTACACAATAAACCATTTACAGTATAACCTTTTTTGCGTTTATCAGAGCAACCAAATTGAGAAACACAAGAAACAAAACTAAACCAGCATACCAAGGCATCATATTTTGCAATCATAGCGCCATCGCAATTGAGGAACACTCAAATACAACGACGTAAACTATCCACAGCAGTTCTTTTGACAATTATAACACCAACCCAATTGGGAAACACCAAAACAACATCAAATTAACCTACCATAGAACCATCTACGTGTAATTACAACACCAACCCACCTCATAAAACACCAAAAAAATCAATTCACCCGCCATAAAACCCATTTTACGCAACAACAACACTACCAGTTCAAAAAACGACAAAAATCAACCATCAAGAACGCGCATACCTTCTCGGGAAAAGGCGCAGTGCTGCCCTCTTCCTCTTGCCCAGCGGCCTTATTGGCGCTCAACCCACCACTATCATCGGCCATCAGACCCTTCTCTTCCTTCCCAACAACCTTCTTCCCCTTCTTCCTCTCCGACCCACTGTCCCTCTCCGATATCACAATCACCTGCTGCTGCTCCTC
Source organism: Corylus avellana (assembly GCF_901000735.1). Classification (NCBI taxonomy): domain Eukaryota; kingdom Viridiplantae; phylum Streptophyta; class Magnoliopsida; order Fagales; family Betulaceae; genus Corylus; species Corylus avellana. The sequence goes on from NC_081550.1 coordinate 833,991, forward strand.
CTCCTTCTCGAGCTTCAACTTCTTGGCCCTCGCAACTGCCGCACGGGTCTTTACGTAGTTCCCAACCGGAGGCTCCGATCGCTTGTGCGCGACCTTAGCACGGCCTCGGCGGACTCCTCTGCGAAGCTCCGGCATTGCTCAAACCCATACAATAGGCGTCAGAGTCCAAGCCCAACAATTCGATCATTATATCGCTCAGCTCTCACATGACCGAAATCGGAGATTTTAGTTTGGGGGAAAGCCAGAGAGCAGGGGTTAGATGAAGGATTCGGCGGAAAACAGAGCGATTGGAGGGAATTTGGGGTTGGATTTTGGGGGACTAGGGTTTGGGCTTGGTGAAATTATGCCCAAAAAAAAATTGGAAATAGAGAGAGAAGCGCCGACTCGAACTGTGTTAGGCCATTTGATGGTGTGGGAACAGATTGCCAAATGAGAAAGGGGTTTGGTGTATGGTGGGACCCGCTGGTATATATTTTATTTTAAATAGAAGAAAATGCTTGGACTACTATAAATTTTTACTGTCACGCCAATTAGCATGCTATCCTCCGCTTTGGTCTGCCTCCTTTGCCACTGCCTATGCACCACGCCTCCTCTTCCTCCAGCGGAGAGTCACTCGTGCGGCCACCCCACGAAGACCCACGGTTGATCATTGAGTGATTTGGTCACCCCAACAATACATTATGGATCTAAGGATCTTACATGGTTGGAGGGGATGAGGGCTAATATGAGTGTTACGTGGACTATCCGCTTGTAAAAAATATATAGTAAAATATGTAATACTTCTAATACAACTTTTTATTATTATTATTTGTAGTCTAGGAGACTAATTGTGGCTATTATAGTCGGACATGACCATAATATCACCTACCCGCTAGGAGCCACACAGAAGGGGCCTAGATGGTGAGAGATGCAAGTGCTCTCTCAAGTTCGACTGAGCCATAACCTGATTAGTCCTAATAAGGCATCAATGGAAAATCTAAGACGACTAATACTAATTAGACATATGTGATGATTTTCTATTGCGAAGATTCGAACTCACGCCCACATGCCCTAATCACTTGAGAATTTCCTTCAACCATTATTTTTGTCTTTCCATCTGCATACCCCTACCTTCACCGTGACCACAATAGATCCACCACTATCGCCACACTGCTACTACTAGTCTACCACTACCACTAAAAAGCTTATCTCTATTCCTCTCGTTGTATAGGTAAATGGCTGGTTCTCCCACCCTAACCTTGTGACTGGGTGTGTATAAACCACTCATGTGGCTAAATTCTAAAACTTTAAGGCCAAGAGTGCCTTTGGTGGTGGAATGAGAGATGCGGCCAACAAAGGCAATGCAATATGGGTCTTTGATGACCTTGGGATCTCCAAAGGGCTCATATGAAAAATAGGATTTCTTAGTCATTTTGGGAGATTTTAAGAGATAGTGTGTGTGAGTGAGAGGGGCCAGTGGAGGAGCACAATTGGGCTCGGTAATGACTTTGTTATTGGGGGAACTACCCCATTTGAGCAATTAGAGGTGACCGAACCACACAGTGCCTAAATGGGGTTGTTCAGTCACCCAAAAAGTGACATAGCCACCCTACTCAATGGGACAATGACGAGAGAGGTGACAAGATAAGAGCTTGACAGTAGTAGAGAGGTGGTGGAGAAATATAGAGAGATACAAATAGTGAACAAATTGGTGATTGAAAATGAGATGCACAATTTTGTTGTATATGACATTTTGTGGTTGTTTATTTAAAATGAACGATTCTTCTTAAAGTTATTGCACACCGTGCAATACCCAATGTATTATACAAAGATCTCAATCCAATATCATCTTTAAGCATTCCGAGCAGCTACCTAACCATCTTCCTTAAGTTTAAGGATTTAATCTATTTTTTGCTTCCCTATCCAAATATATACCACAATAAATTCCCTTAATCATTCCTTATATCATTAAAATAATATTTTGCATTTAATAATCACATGAGAGAAGGGAGGAGAAATATTTTGTATTTAATAATCACATGAGAGAATGAGTTTTTTTTTTTTTTTTTTGGTTTTTAATAATCACAATGATTGTTACAGTGGAACCCAACATGTTTAGGGCTCATTTAAGGAGTGTGAGTCGTTTTTTGCAATTTTTTTGACATTTTTCCTAAACTTAAAAAAGAGAACCCCATATAGGGACTCTACTGAGAATGCTGGAACCAATGAAAAAAATAAAGGATCTCAATCCAACTTTACTATACCCATCAAAGCATCAGTTATAATAGGGACTATATGACCTTGTAATGCAAATTCTGCAAATGCTCTCATAAGACATGTTAAGTTGTAGTCAGACCCAACCCTATTAAAGGCATAGTAGTAAAAAAATTAGTAAATATCGAGCTAAAGTCTCACCCTCTTAACATCGCATTCATAGAGACTCAAACCTATATTCTTCCCCTCATTAAATCACATGGGAGCAAGTCCTTTACCACTAAGGTAGTTACCTTAGTGGGATTTGAAATATTTGATATTCATCGGCGAGCGAGACCCAGCTATATTAAGAGTGTAGGAGTGGTTAGTTCTAATAGGCATGAGTACTGTTCACTTCACTTCACTTCACTATTATTATTATTATTATTTTTTTTTGTTAAAGTAGTGAATTTGAAAAGTGAAGATTTAAGCTACTTTTTTTCTTTTTAAATTGCTTCACCGCGTACAATAACAAAAAAATGGCTTTAATGAGGCTGCACAGAGTGCTCTTAGGGTTTAGGGGGTAAACTAACATTTTAGGTTTAGAAGGTAAAACTAAAAAAATAATTGAGAGGGGGAGGGGAGGGTAAAAAATTGATTTGAAAATAATATATATTGGGGAAGACATTGTGGCTTGAGAACATTAATGTTCTCCTCCAATGATGTTTTTTTTATAAAAATAAAATAAAATAAAAATTTCAAGGTAGTTCAATTAACTGGAAATCACACCTCATAAAGTGAATGTCACTAATTTGAATCTCCCTCTCTCTCTTGTATGGACATGTAAACAAAAAATGATGTTTAAAAAATTTACATGACAAGAAATATTATAATTCTTAAGTATTCTACCATATGAATTTTATTAAATTATACTTTATTTTAAATTAAATGACTGAGATTATATCACAAGAACATTTGTTATTTTACAAAAAATAAAATAAATATTTTAGATGATAAATATTGAATTGTTAAATAATAAAAAATATTGATATGATAAAATCTCACCCAATATATCTTTTTAGCTCGAGTAATGTCGCCTTCTTAACTTGTAGTCGCCACTACAAGAACTCTGAAAAAGGTGAAGTCAAAACGGCTACGTTTCCCCTTCACGTTCATACATTGTTGCGACGGTGGATGGCATTTTAAGATTTGTTCTGGGTGTTGGTGAACGTGAGGTGCTCCACGACTGAGTGTCCCATACAGTGTGTGTGCGTCTGCCCCTGCGTCAGAGAGCGAGAGAGAGAAAATGGCATCTTCTTCTCAGCTCTCAGCTATCCCACAACGTTTTGCTTTAGCTTCCACGGACCACGGTGAGCTCTCTCTCTCTCTCTCTCTGTATCCATTTCATATACAAGTACCCACTAAGGAATTTGAGTTTATTTAGAATTGTCCTCCATAAAAACATGAACTTGTTGGAATTTCTTTAGTTTCTTAGCATTAAGCCAACCTGAGGTCGGGAATATGTTGTCCGAATTTCCAGTATGGTTCACGAAAATAAGTAGAATGATTATATTCACAAATGTTTGGCAATCCTGCAATGAGTTCCATTTCCAACTAGATATGCGTTAAAGCCATGAATGGGTTGCTTTTCTCTCGTGCGGATTCATTTTCGAGAACTTTTCAATACAGAAAATGGTATTATTGTTAAGAATTGTAGAGATAGAATTGGAATAGCCTCATATTGGTGAAATTTAAGCTTGCAGAGAGGCCATTGTTTGCCGTGATGATTATAATTAAAAAAAATGAATTTTTTGGTTTTTTAATTCATGGTGATGCGCTCATTGTTTTGAATTTCAGTTTGTCATTTTACTGTGATTGCAATGAAGATTGGATTAATGTGTTAGGCTGTATACTGCTGTGAGACAGTGGTTTTAACTGTCATTCCTTTCTGTTAAATGGTAGGTAACCTCAAGTCAGTTAGGATTCCTGTGAGATCTAGTTTGGAAAATGAGAACCGAAGTCCTGGAGATTCAGACAACTCATCAAAGCCAACAAAGGTAAAGGTTTCATTTCTAATCAACATGTAATGTGTTTTAAGCAGACGTGATCACCATTTCCTTGAAAGCAAACTTTTTATGAGGAAGACATGGTTGCTAGTAAGTAAAGGGGGAAGTGGTACTCACTATCCATTGCTTTCATTTGTGTAAAAGTACTACTGGGTGTTTGCTTTGTCTAAGACATGGTTTCTTGTTACTACTTGGTTCTTCCATTCATTAGAATGTGATGGTTCAAGTGGGAAGTTTCTCTATTAGTCGGGCCGTAGTCTACTATATCATATCAACTACTATCTTAGACACATCCAGAGCACTTTAAATTCTCATAGAAAAGGCTTACCTTCAACAAAGTGAGGTTTCCTTTTTTTCGCTGCAGGGTTCTCAATTATCAATCTCTCGGCGTTGTTGTCTCACGTGTTTATGTTCAACTCTATCTTTGATAAACAATGTTGGTACCTCTAATTCCATACAAAAGGCAGCTGCGATGGAAGCAAAAGAAAGACCAGCATGCCGGAACTGTGGGGGCAGCGGTGCTATACTTTGTAAGTGTGAATTTCTCTATGTTTCATGTTTATTCTATTTCCCCATCGGAATAGAAATCTCAACATTTGTTACACGTCTTGCAATACATATACAACTTATCGAGAATGTGAAATTCTATGAACCCTAGAGAATTTTAGAGCTGCTAGCTTTTAGCTTTTAATATGAATGTAAACTGCGAGAAACTTAAGCATGAGAAAGAACATTGATATCTAGATCATGGATCTTGCTTACGTTTTATCTGTTGTTGTGGTTGTTGTTTGCCCCCCAGCCCGAGTGAATATCAATTGTCTCTGTTTACCTCAACTCCTAACTGCTATAAGGTCTTTTTTTTTTGTTCATTGATCTGTTCAAAGTCCTTAGTTTTTCAAGAATTTGGCTAACATATGAAGATTGTCTTATGGTCTCAATGGATAAGTTTTTCTTCTTTCTCTCACCTTTTTCTGTTTTATTTCTTTAAGATATGGAAATCCTACTTGAGGGCTATTTGTCAACCCTGGTCCATAAGATGTTCATTTGCTTTTTATTTAGGTGATATGTGTGGTGGTACAGGAAAATGGAAAGCTCTCAATAGAAAACGGGCCAAAGATGTCTATGAATTTACAGAATGTCCAAATTGTTATGGTATGCACTTTTTGGCACCCACCTTCGTGTTAGTTATCTAGTTATAGTTCCTGCTTTCAATTGTTTTGTTGCTATTCTGAATACTGTCTGATATTGGTTCACCGGTGAAGGACTAGGGAAATTGTTTGACATCCAATAGATATGAACACATTCCATTTGCTTTTCCTGGCAATTTTCACGTGAATTATCCTTAATTATTGGAGTCAATTGCAGCATTTGGGATCATAAATGCTGAAGGGTGCACATGAAGGACAATGATCATCTCCATTTCAAATGAAATGGATACTATTCATTTTATAGCCAAGAGTTAAAGTTAGTGCATCTAACGGTGTATATAAAGTCAATGTTGACACATCTTTTAAAAAATTTAAATAATGTAGAATTATGCACACCGTTAGATGCACAAACATTTAAATCTTAACCATGAAATGGAGAGGATCCTATTTCCCATATGAAATGCTTAGCAAAAAGTCATTAGGTAAGGACACATGTCAAGGGGTATGTAGCTACTCTATGCTCAATCCTAAACAGGGCTATAACTATCTTTAGAAGCCCCAACACCCCCCAAAAAGAAATTCTTAGAAAAGTTGGTATGTCAGATTATCTCGGATGTGGTACAAGGTTGACATTGTTGCATGGTAAAAGGCATTGATTTTCATCTCTTCTCATTTTGATACTTCATGCCTATCTTCCTGATTGGTTAAACTTTTCATGCCCGCTTTATTCTGTTTCCGTTATTTTCATGCCCTAGTAATGTGGAATTACTTTGATGAGTGATTTCTTGCTTCTTTTTATGGGCAGGTCGAGGGAAACTTGTATGTCCTGTTTGTTTAGGGACCGGTTTACCAAATAACAAAGGTCTTCTTAGGAGGCCCGACGCACGGCAGTTACTTGATAAGATGTACAATGGTCGGCTGCTGCCGAACTCTTAAAGTAAGTTGTCTTAACATGCTTCCCCCTCGAATTCTTGGGTTTGATGGATGTGGTTTCCTTATATTATAAATTTGTGTTTTAAATGCTGCAGATAGAGGCTATTTGACCACAAGAGTACACTTCAACTAGTCGGACAAAGAAGAGGCAGAGAGAGAGTATAGACAATCTGTTACACTCCCAAGTGCAGCAGCCCTGTTGAGTAGTCATCAACTTTGTCAAACCATAGTGTTACTTGCCATTGTAGCTTCCGATATGGGCTTGATATGGGGGACTGCAGGATACCTTTTGCTTACTGGCGCTGCTATACTTTGGTGTGTACCTTTCGGTAGGTAGGAGGGCTAGTGATATGATCATAATTATTTGATATTGTCCGGTGTCGTGTTAGAGTCCAATAAGGCGTATATCTCCGTATAATCTAATAAATAGTTAGATTCTTTCTTTATTAGAGTCGTTCAAGTCAAGACTTAATTGATCTATTATGTAATCAATAGTTTATTGTTTCTTTATTTAAAGAGGAACTATCAATAACAAAGTACGAGTTGATTATTGTTTTAGAATACAGTTTATTGTGTTTTGGAGGTTAAGGCTTTCTCAAAGTAGCCATTGGAGATCTCGGCTCTCTCGAAGTAGCTGATTTATCCTTTCTTATGTTTTATTATTAGTTGGTTCGCATAAGCTAGTATATGCTGCTAATCATTCTTTTAGCGATTTGAAAAACCAAGATACTTCTCGATGGTTGATTACAAATTGGAAGCATCAAGTCAAGTGCATTTGTCTATTGTGGAATATGGACTTTGTTACTAAGCCTTACAATGCATTTGAATTAAGTGCATGTTCTTTCTAGAATTTACTGAGCTTTACAATAAGACTGGTCTAATTGGTTATAGAATTTTAGAAATTGATAGTTCAAGCGATTCTATAAGATCGCTGAAGCCTTTTTTACTTGTGTTTCCATATTGAGCTTCTGAAAGAATAATTCTAAAAGTCACTCTTGTGTCCTTAAAAAAATTAGGTGGCTTATAAAATTACCATTTAATCAAAATCATATTGGAAAGCAGATTCTTAGATGACGATAATGTGCATTTATACCAATTGCAAATGGCCTAGGCGTAGAGGAACCATACTAATCTATTCCAAAGTAAAATGTATTGCCATGGAAAAATAGCTTGATGCCAAGATGATAAAAAATAAAGAGCTCAACACTTTCGATTATGAAAAAGAAAAAGAAAAAGAAAAATTAAAATTATAAGGTCGTCTTATTCAAAACCCCGATTATGAAATCCCTTCTCTCCTACTTCACGCTCATCAAGGCATGCATCCATAACAAGTCAAAATGGGTTCACATTCAAAATCAAGATGTACAAAAAAGCCTCTAGATGGAACTGAATGAGGCATTCAAAATTCAAGGCTGACTGTTGGGCAATCTGCTGAGAACAACGTGCTCTGGTTTGTGTTCACATTCAAAATCAAGGTGAACAAACGCCCGCTCAACTTCCGGAAGTTTCTCAATCTTTTCCTGCAAGGTCTCTCCAATGGCGTGTGCATCTTTTAAGGGTAATTCTTCTGGGAGTTCAATATCAACCTGTTTCCACAATGTAATCAAACTCATTACTTGCTAAATATTTAAAACTAGGAAAATTATCCCACACACTCCCATGAAATGTTAGTTAGACCAACGAAATTGTGCCATGTGTACTAAAAAGCTATGTTATCATGCCACGCATGCTTGTAAATAACAAAACACAAAAGAGAAAAGGAAAGAAGAAGAAGAGAGAGGTGAAGGGTTGGCTCCACTCTTCACGCTTGCAGCAAAGGGTGGTACCCCTTGCAAGGATGGATGGGGGGTTGGCTCCATCCCCATTGCCGGAGTCCGCGTGAACCACCCCGCTGTTGTAGTGTGCCCGCCCCCATCATGTGAGAGTGGTCATATGTGGCATGATGACATGACATTTAATACACATTACACGATTTCATTACTTTTACGTGGATAATATGCTAATTAGCACTTCTACCATTAAAAACTTAATAGAAAAATTGATAAAGTAGTCTCTTTGTCACATGGCCAAAACTCAGACCTTATCTCTCATAAGGCCAAAACACGAGAGAATTTCAAAGAGACTAATGTAACTTCTGATGGTATACCATAGGCATTCCACCTCAGAGTGTAATAAAATTGAAAAGAAATGTCCCCCAAATTTTTCATTTTCAAAATTTATTCTCAAAGGTATCTCAAAGAGAAAGGTAGTTTAGGAGTTTGATATTTTATTGTAGACTGAAAAGTTTTTGCGAAAATGAGTTGAAAACGATTAGAAGTTGTGATCAAAAGCTTACCTCTACAAAATAAAGGACACCAAAAGTGTAAGCACGGACAGTGTCAATGCGCTTGACTTGAGGGTGCCTTATGACAAGATATGTCAGTTTCTGCAAGAATTCAGGAGGTGCAGACTGTCCCACAAGCGTAACTGCACCAAGAAACCCATCTTAATATAACTGCAATACCAAATCAAGATGTCTTTGATATTCTTCTCTTATTTTATTTTTTATTTTTTATTTTTTTCTTTGAGGTAATAACAAATTTTGAAAATTATTGAAGCATAAACGATCCAAAGAAAAGAATATTCTTTGCAGTCAAACTAATATATACAAAGAGTACAGGTATAATTAACAGATAGTTATCAATCAATATAATGAGCTTGAAAAGAAAATCTCTGAAAGCAATGGATTTTAGAATAGCGCATTTAAAGAGAGTTTTAAAATGGGTGAACAGCCAAAGGAAGTATAACCATTACTTATGTAGGGAAAATATGAGTTGTGATAAAGGAAAAGGTGAGTGAATAGTAGTAAAGTGGACACAGAAGAAAAAATTTGACAGAATGATTCTTGGATTTTGGAAAGGAACTTCCTTTTCTTTCTCTCTGCTTCTTCATCAGGATCAAACAAGGGATTGTGAGATCAGACAAAACAACCAACCTTATTTGGCTTGGTGGTTAGTTGTGTGTTTTGCTATCCCCAAGACCAAAGGTTCAAAGGTGGCAAAGGAAAAGAAAAGAAAAAAAGATCAGACAGAACAAAGATGAGGAGGATAGAGTACCTGCATTTTCCATTACAGTTTTAGACCAATTTGTAATAGTGTACACCGCAAGGATGATAGCACCAACAGGGTCAATCCACCAGTAGAATTTATCGCCAAGAATAGCTGCAGCTAACCCAACGACATTTGTTACGATGTCGAAAAAGTGATCCTGGGTATTGGCATTTCAAGAAGTTATGCTGCTGATAACTAGAAGGATAATGCATATAAGAGAAGCTTATGAATTTTAAAGTAAAGAGGGAAAACCTGTGCATATGCACGGACAATCTCGTTTCCTGAGGTTCTACAGTACAACCAGAGGCCGAGTTTCACCACAGTAGCAAATGACATGATTGCACATAACCATATCAATTGATTTGAGGACAAATTTTCAGTAGGGCTGTCTTCAACTAGTTGTTCTACAGCCGTGAGCAATATCTGAAAGCCTGTAAGAAAATGGAAGAATAAAACAAGAATCTATACCACATTCAGAGATGTTAAAGATGTAGTTTTATAAAGAGAAGAAAACCAATTATGGTTTCATCACGGTGTTAAGTTTTGAAAAGAATCAAGCTCTTTGAATATGTTGGGACAGAACATTACAACTTTAAAGTGTCCAGAGGCAAAAGTTTGCAAATTGCTATTGGAAAATGTAAGAAGAAGCATGTGAGAAACCCAAAGGCCTTTCCTAAAGGATTTATGCAATATTCCAAGACTAAGAACACAAGTGAATAAAAAAGTATTCATAATAGTACATAGTTGATCAAGTAATCAATCCTACAGATTAGAAATGTTTCTACCTTATTGTTACTAGAAAGAAGTAGTTGCAATTGATCAATCTTATAATCCAACAAAAACCTTTTTCAACGTATAGAAAGGCCGCTTTGAGGGAAGATAATAAATTGGGGAAAGTCTTGGAACCATCTTTTTTGTAAAGAAATGGTCTATCCTTCCTAGATTATGAAAAGAAAACTTCTAAATTGGCTTTGGCTTAGAGCAGTTACCCACTGAAATTTGATGCAGAAGCCGTCCTTAAACATGGCAAAACCATAGATATTCTCACAAGCAGCAGGGGGAAGTGACCAGGACATCCATCTATCTATATTCAAGTTCTTGTGGAACTCATCTTGAAGACTACTAAACTTAAGCCTCAAGCAGTGTCCAGCAAAATGGCCAGAATGCACAATATAACACTTTCCACTTTCCAGGCACATAATTGCTCAAGGATTAATATTGCAGGCACTAGGTGTAAAATAGCGTCTCCAAACAAGAAAAGGTTTCAGAACATTTAAAAGCTCTGCGCCTGCCTCATAATGCAAGTGAACATTGCCTGTTTTCATGGGACCATGAAGATTTTTATCCATGTTTTAACAGCAGGAGGAAATTCTCACTCATGATAACTAAGGAAGCCAGACCAAGCCACCCTTTCATTTAACAGTGGGAGAGAGGAATTTAGGAAGCAGAAAAAGTTCCTAATGTGTTCTTCATAATTCCTTATCTAAATCATCCGCTTCACATGTATCCATAACAGTGCATCAACAAACTTAATAGTATTAAATGATTTATTTATTTTTCTCAACGTTAGGTAATTCAACATTGTTGTGTACATCAAAGAAGATGTTTCATTATGTCACCCGCAGCACGGATTACTGATATGGATAGAGTTAGAAGCGTAATCTATTCTGGTCCAACTAACAAGCAACCATTCATTAGGAATTTTTCATTTAGTTTGCTTACAACATTCCACTAATTGTGAGTCTTTGTGAACATTTTTGAATCATGTAATATAAAATATGAGCAAGTTCCTATAGTTTTCAATTCACTTAGCAAGAAAAAGCCAAGTTTAAATGTTAATTCTGTTGCCGATAGTAGTAATCATGGTAAGAATTCAACAGATAGGCAATTGCATTTCCTTCACTTTTGTATGTCTTTAACAAAAGCTACCTCATGTAATAAGACAATCCAATGGAAACTTACAACAGCTTAAGGAACAGCAACATACCTAGTGTAGCCATGATAGCAGCAAAGACGATTATGCCTACTGGCTGCATCCTCAACTTTCCAATAGGGTATTTATAAATATTTATGTTCTTCATCGACAGATGAGTGAACCAAAGTATGAAACCAGCCATGAGATCAAGTAAAGAATCTAGTGTTGATGCCGCGATGGCTATGGATCCACTCTTTATTGTAGCATAGATCTGAAAATTGCAATGCATATTGTTAATTCTAGGAGTTCGTATATGAGCAATGTGTTATAAACACTATCATTCCATATAAAGTGGTGATTTAAGGGTATGAGGACTCATGTTCATCAATTTTATACTTTATCATAGAAAATAAATTCTTCTAAGCATTTTAACCAGAACTACACATAGGTTTTCTTTTGAAATTTCTTTTTATTTGCAACATACATATGCACCTAAATAAGTGTCTTGCATCCACCTCCATCCCATTCTAATGGCGAGAAAGCACCATTTGAGGGGCTTTGAAGTCCCGAACTCACCTTATACCCTGTTCTTATAGGGGGAGGAAGTGCCCTTACAAGAAAGAAGTGTCATTTGATCTAAAGCTCGTAATGCTATTTAGTAGACTTTTGTAGAACTGCCATACAATTGAACACTGTACCAATTGTACAAAAGTATACTAAATAGAATTACTCTCTTATAAAACATGAAATGAATTTAAGGCCCACATTCTCTGTTTCTCTCTCCCTCTCTCTCTCTCTCTCTTTCTCTCACACACACACACACATATATATATATATATGGAACACAATATCATTAAAGTGTAGAAACAATGATAGATCTCGAAACAACCTTCAACGCGAGAAGTGCAACGTTTGCATAATTAGATATTCGCATAGCTTTTTCATGTTGAGCCTGTTCTGCCGCCTCCAGTTCCTCATCACCGTTGATCTCGGCTGCCATCAAAGTATCCACTTCCTCAAACGACTTCAAGGTCCCGAATTGTCTCTCGTAGTAATCCTTCTCTCCTACAAACAACACAAAAACCACACCGCATTCCACCTAAGAAGTCGTAACGACATATTTTACCAACTCCAAAATCACAACTGAATTTTCCTCACTCTGTGTATATGTATGTATATATAAATACATATATACATACATATACTCAGATTAATACCATGTTAGATGTCGACCCAGAAATCGAAACAGAGCCACTGCTTTGATTCTATGCTAACAGAATCACTGCTCTGATACAATGTCATCCTAGAGTTAGAAAAAATCATGTTAAATCTTTTTTTTTTCCTTTTTATTCATTAAAAAAAAGTTAAATCTTGAGTTACCCAGAAAAGGTTTAAGGTGATTGGAGCTAGAAAAACATACGTACCTTTGGTTAAGCCTTTGGTTCTGGAAAGATCGCCGTCGAAGGAGGTGGACTCAGGGTCGATGCCAGTACGGACCTTGTCAGGCAGCCTTGTCAAGAACTCGGTCCTCAGTGAGTTCACCGAGTTCCGGCGGCTGAGTAGCTTGCGTCGACTCGCCCTCCGACCCTCCTGCACCAGCAACGGCGATTTCGGACTCGATCCCTCCATTTCCGGATCCCAGCAACGAAGCAATACTCAACAAAATTCCTGTGTCCTGTCTGCTGTGTTGCTGTCTGCTGTATTACAAAGCAACCGAGCTCAGTTTTCAGTGGGTTTACCACTTATCATGAGATGTTTCTACCGTCTTGTAGACCGTACATCGGTACATGCGACAACTTGTTAACGCTGTGGGGCCATTTGGGATGGCCAATGATTACGTGCTTCTTCTTTGACCCCCACAAGAATCAGAGTGTATCCGACGGTTCAATTTTTTGCGGTCCAAATTCCTAACAACAATAAATTATAATGATAACCAATAATGGGATCCTTTTTGTTTTAGGGAATAATATGGCATCTTATTTTGGTTATTTTAGAATATAACAACCATGTCCAATGACTCCAATGGGCCACTAAACCTAACTTTTACAGAACTACGTACGGCTAGTTTTTTAGTTTAAATTATGAGTGTTTTTTTTTTTATTGGCATGATACGACAGGATTCGAATCTGTCCGGGCATTGTCATATTATCTATAACTAAAATGAGAGTGGGAGGGGCGGCGCGAAAAATGAATTATGCAAATGAGAATAGTGAACTATTTGACGTCATGTTAAATGTTATTTTCATTGGTCAATTAAAAAGAGTACAGAGTACACCTAAGATGCATAACACATTGACGTGATTTGTTTGTACCAAAGATTGGACAAAAGCCGGACGAGTGAGTGTGAGTCCAAGAAAGGAATTATTTGGTTAAGTTGTTTAAGGCCAATAATTGGCAGAATCCAAACAACAATCTTAAATAATAAAATATGGGAGAAGGGCCGGCTCAAAGGCTAGGCGACTGAAGCGTCTGCCTAAAGCTCTCAAATTAATAAGGCTCAAAAAAAAAAAAAAAAAAATTGATCCAAATTTTTTTTTAATATATATTAATTTAAGGCCCAATTTTTTTTTAGTAAGACACCATTTAAAAGTTTTGCCTAAGGCCACATAAAATATTGAGCTGGCGCTGTATGGGAGTGAACCAGCGGATTTACATCTAAGAGTTTTTTTATTTTTTATTTTAATTGAATAAAGAAAAAAGGTTATAGGGGAAGATCTTTTCTACCTTTGATCCGAATGGAAGAGAGACATCTAAGAGTTTAATATTCCTATTCGGGCAATCCTGCAAACTAACAAAAAAAAAAAACTTTTTCATTCTGTTTTTTCTTCTCAAAACAAAAATATTAATGAATCATTTAAACACAATTTTGTTTGCTTATTCTTTTTAAGAATATTGTTCTTACTTTTTAACAAAAATAAAAAATAAAAATATTAACAAAGAATTCAATACTCAAAACACATTAAGGCTGTTATTTTATTCATTCATGACATTTTCCAAGGTAACTCCCAAACAGCAGAAAATATCCCAAATGCCAAATAATATGTGAATCCAAAGGCTGTGTATTAAATAAATAGAGAAAACTTTAATTTGGTTTTGTGAACTTTCACCTAATTTTATAAACTCCCTGAATTTCTAAATCTTTCACTTTAGACACCTGAACTTTGAATTGTTCTCAATTTGGACCATTCCGTCAATTTTAGCCATTAAAATTACAAAAAAAGACCAAAATATTTTTTATTTTCATTTTTTTTAAATAAAAAATGTTTTCAAAGTTAAAATTTTATACAAAAGTCAAAGGTATAAACATCATGTAATGCTTAAAATCTAATGAAGAGGTCCATATTGAGAGAAATTCAAAATTCAAGAATCCAAAATAAAAAATTTGAAAGTTCAAAAAGAGTTTTGTAAAATCGGATAAAAATTCAATGCAAAGTAAAGTTTTCCCAACTAAAAAAACCCAAAAAAGGGTTAAATACCAAATACCCCATGGGGTTTGGTAACTTTATTTTTACCCCTTATGGGGTTTCATTTTTATCACAGGACCCCCCTGGGGTTTTGATAAAGGACCAAGTTAGTCCATCCGTTAGTTGACCATTAGGACTGATACGTGGATCAATCGGATGTTGACACGTGGCATATATTTAATTTTTTTTTAAATAAAAAAAAAGTATTTTTTTTTTTTAAAAAAAAAGGGAAGAAAAAAGAAAAAAGAAAAGAAAAAAAATTGGGGGTGGCTTAGCCATTTGGGAGCCACCCCCTTGGAGCCCAAGGGCGTGGCCGAAACCACCCCCAAACGGCACCCCAATTTTTTTCCTTTTTTTTTTTTTTTTAAATACTTTTTTTTTAAAATTTTTTTTTTTAAAATTAAATAAGTGCCACGTATCAATATTTGATTGGTCCACGTATCTGTCATAACGATCAACTAACGGATGGACTAACTTGATCTTTTATTAAAACCCCAAGAGAGTCCTATAATAAAAATAAAATTCAAGAAGATAAAAATAAAGTTACCAAACCATAAAAGTATTTAATATTTAACTCCCAAAAAAAAAATCTTCTATCTTTCTTATTCAATGGGCATGTGATTGGCAGAGCACGACTTAGATTGATAATGACCTATCTAACTCTGTCATAAATCATAAATGAATTCCCTTGACTCAAGGGCTGGGATGTGGCGTCAATTTCACCAAAAACGGGACAACCAGCCTCTGCAAGTAGCCAAGAAAATAAAAAACTAACAAAATTATTTTTGAAGTAAAATATATATATATACACAAACGAACCCAATTATATTTGACAATAACAACCCATCAAGTGATTGTTTGGGATGCAAGCTAAAAAGAACGAGTCAATTTTAGGAAAATGTTGATTGACCCAGTCTATTAAGCTAATGTGACGATATCTATATTAAAGCATATAATTCTCACAAATGCATTTTTGAAAAATGTTGTTTGAACTAGTCTATTAAATTAATGTGACAATATCTATATTAAAGCATATAATTCTCACATGCATTTGTGAAATATACATGAAAATCATATGCTCTAAAAATAAATGTCATATGCTCTGTTAATCTGTCAATTTAATAGACCAAGTTAAAAAAAATTTATCCAACCCAAAAAAGCCTTTTTGCCTAAATTGCTACTATTGTATACCGCATGTTTACCTTACAACTATCTCATAATATTGACGTGCCATCCCCAACTAATCCTTAGATTTTATTTTTATTTTTAAAAGACTAATTCAATAGTTAGTTTGGCTACCATATTAACACTGTACGATAGTTGTGAGATTAAAATGTAATTTCCTTTCGTCTTTCAGATATTGTAACATAAAGAGATCCTGCTGCAAACTTTCTGCCAACAAGCATCAACCGTTCCATATGTGGGGCTTGATAGAGTTGCTACCATTTAGCTTCCTCTCATAACCTAGTTCATACTCGTCACTATATATTCCTCACTCGTCATTTCACCAATCACAATCTGTGTTAATGTCAGATCATTATTCTTCTTCTTCTTCTTCTTCTACTAATGCTGCCCGCGTCAACAAGAATTTGAGTCTGCATCAGCTGTTAATAATGGTGATTCAGCCAATACAGATGCTTTTGGATTACTCTGTTTCCTCTTTGCATCTTGGCGCTGCTTATTTGAAGCTTGGTCGGCCTTGGAGACGATTTTTGAGACGGTAAACCCTGCATCTTCAAAAGTATTGGATCTATAAGGAATTAAGGCAGCACGAAGAACAACATCGACTCCTTCATAGGTCCAAACACCTAAGACTGCCTCTCCTTTAATTCCAACAGCAAACCAACCGAGACCAGAAGCAGCAATATCCACTGAACTTGAATCCCAGCTATCACCACAGACGCAAAATTCCCTTCTCACCCATTTCCCGAGCTCTTCGACTCGATTCTCCCCAATTGGTGGCTGAAGCAAGGCCAGATCATAATGGTGTCAATATCACATATCGAATACACAACAATAATGCAACATGCATCTTCCATAATAATATAAATGAGAGCTGGAATTATTATCTCAGATTCAGGCCTATATGATGGCCCCACAAGTGCCAAAACTGGCGCTGAAGCATATGTAACCTTGAATAGCCAGAGATCCCACAAAACCAGGGTTAAGAAGCAGGGCCAACGCCTGAGCTAAATTCTTCATGATTATATGATTTTGAGCCAATCCTTATTCAGAACAATTTTTTTTTTTTTTTAAAGAGAAGTTAGTGCCTGTTGAATTGTAAATTGACCAGCAGGAAAATCAAATTTGTCTAAATTGGCACAACCAGAAACTATGCTATACTACATAAATCTCCAGGAGGGACCTAAAAGAAGCCATAGTTGATGTATTCCTAAGTGCTTATTGAGTAAAAAATAAATCCACTATTCATAATATTTTAGCTTCATAGATTACTGATAATTTGATGCATAAGATCATGAGCAAGGAAGAAGTTGCGGAATAAATATTCATGGACTAATAATACCTGCAACTGACGACCAAAATGTTTCTCTAGCATTGTCTCTGCATTTTCTGTTTTTCCCATGTGTAGTGGGAGATAAGGAGATGCCCAAACTGTGATATAGATAGAGTCTACAGATGATTCTTCTATATCCAGCCTTATAAGCCCAGCAATATGAATTGTATGACCAGCCTGTCACAAGAAAATGATAAAAGCATGAGCTAGCACACAAAAATCAGTTAGTCAGAATGAATTCTTCCTTGCAACAAGGAATCAGAGAATCATGCGCTCCATGTGAAAAATAGAATTCAACAATGAATGATTGAGGTCAGTGTTTTCATTTTTCACAAGAAACTGGCCGGATAGTTAAAGGGCTAGATCCATCAATTTTCAAAGTACAAAAACGGTGAAATTATGCAACATTGCCGACCTGAACAAAACTGGTCAAATAATATTGTGCATCAGTAACTCTGCTTGAAGACCTAAAGAATTTCTTAAAAGAATTGACTGGCATTCAGCTGCCTGGGGTGCAAGAACCATCAATGCTGCTCTCAAATGACAGAAGGACAAGAGAAATTGAAGTAAAGTTCTTGATCCCTAATGTGATAATATAACAAGCTGCATCTAGTTGTAGGAAAGAACACAAAGCAAAATAACCTTCCAACCAAATATCTAGAGGATATCATGCCCTGTCCATCCTGTATTGATGACATCAAGGACAATCAACAGGAAAAGAGAGAGAAATATAGAATGAAAAGAATCAGGGCTAGCATCCCCCCACCTTACCATAAGTATACTAGACTAGGAAAAGAAGGAAAACAAAACAAAACAAAATAACAACTCACTCTCCTGCCAGCAGTAAAAAATGATGCATAGAAAAGGGGCAGAGTATTGTCAAACTCTTAATAACCCAGAAATCCAAAGATTTCAGAATTACTTTCTCAAATGTTGTACTGAAAAATATTCTTCCTCAAATGTCTTTTATGTTCACCCTCACCAAATAAACTCCAATACGGAACAAGAGACTCATATAAGACTGTTCCCTCAAAGCACCCTTTAAGCAAATCCATGACCATATCTCGTAATATTTGAATGTCCTAAGAAGGGAAAGAGGAGATTCATTAAAATTGAAGTGATCAGGTAACCTAACTATATATGATCCACTGACTTTTCCACCTCATCATCCTTGCACATTGAATTGGCATAAAACAACTCCCACTAACCAAATGATTTATGGTGAGCATCTTTTATTTTGTTCCTCACTTCTGTCTGGAAAAAAAAAAGTCACAAATAGCAGGCAATACAACAAAATACTGCAATGCTTGGTAACCACCCATGCTGTCCCTCTACAGATATTCAAAAGGTTGATGTAAATCGCTAGAAACATAAGCATTATTCCGGAGCATCCTCAACCTTCTATGAGACCTTGACCTGTATAATGTAATGAATCCACAACTAACTCTAACGTCGAATCGAAAAACATAAATCCTACAAAAACAAGAACAAGTAACCCAACTCAAATAAGCAAACTTCCGAATCTGGTGCTTCATTAATTCGAATACATCTAAGATGAGCTCTTCATTTGAATATAATAAAAAACCTGATATCCCACTTCATATTCATAAACGTCAAACTCAGCTGCCTAACTAAAATTTCCCTTCTTTCTCAAAACCTAGAAGCTCATTCAACAACTAAAAACCATCCCATCGCATACTGTTCCATTCATGAGCCTAAATAAGAATTACCACCAACTAAGCATACATACACAAACAAAAGCAAAAGAAAAGCATTCAACACAGCTAAACCAACATTCTAAGCAAAAGAACAACCTTGATCCTATAAGTCCGCGGCTTCAACTCCTTGCCAATGTGCACAAGCCTCTGCTCCTCCCTTGACAACCTCGTCGTGATCTGATGTGGATGCAAAAGCCCCGGCGTGTCGAACAGCTTTGTCTTGCCCGGCAAAACCCCCTCCACCCTCACAATCCCAAGCGTCGTCCCCGGCACTGGTGCCTCCGTCAAATGCACAATTCTCCCTCCCAAACACTTTCCAACCGCATTGATGAGTGTGCTCTTGCCGGCATTCTGCGCCCCGACTGCCCACACGCACCCTCTCGGACCGGCCAGCCCCACCACATCTTCCACCAAGTTCTTCAGCCCCCAGTCCTTCACAGCGCTCACAAAGTGGAAGCTCGTTATCTTGCCGGCCCCTCCCTCTCTCGCTCGTCGCCTCACCCACTGCTCCAAACGCACCGGCCCCACTGTGCTCGGCAGCAGATCGATCTTCGTCACCACCAACACCATTCTCGGCAAATTCGCCGGCTTTCCTTCCTTCCACGCCTTCTGATTCTCCTCGATCGTCGCCGACACCAGCTTCGCCACCTTTCGAGGGAACGAGCCGTCGAAATCGGCGCTGTCCACGACCATTAAAACCACCGACCGGGTCCCGCCAGTCGACGCCAACCTCCGTCCGATAGTGTGGTCGAAATCGAAGTCCGGCAAGAGGTTCTCCACCGTCGGATCCTTCACCTTCCCGTAGTGCCTCAGCGAGTGGCACCTCGCGCATACCACCGGCTTCTCGAAACTGAGCGTTTCGGTTTCATTTTCGGTCTCGGTCGCAGTCTCGGGGTCGATTAAAAGGCCCTTCTTGAGCGAGCTAGGAAACTCGGTCTCGTGAGCGACCGGCAAGAGGTGGGCACGTGAGCGATAACTCGGACTCTTTTCGGAGGGCTTGAGGAAGAAACCGGGGTGTTTCGGGTCCGAGTCCTGCATGTGGACCCCGCAGCCGGGGCACACAACGTTGGTAGTGGTCTCGTCGTAATTTCCATCGCGGGTGAGGGGCAGAGATGGGATGGAAGAAAAATAACAGAAAGAATTGAGTGGCGGGGGTTTGATAGGGCTTTGAGGTTGGGGGTTTAGAGTTCGTGAGAGTGAAGAAGAAGAAGAAGAACAAGGGTTTGTGAGGGATTGGGCTAAGATTGAAAGCGAAAGGAAGAGAGGGTGTTTCAGCTTTTTGGAAGAAGAAAGGGTTCGAGCAATAGCGAGCATTTCTTTCTACTCCGAGAATTGTTTTCAGCTTCGTCTTCTTCTTCTTCTTTGGGATTACAGGGGTTTAGGGTTTAAGCGCTGCTGGTTGAAGCGGTGTCGTTTCGGATGTAAACTAAATGACGGGGGCGTTTAGTGTGATGAGGGCCAGTTAGAGGGAAATTGCCCAAAACCCTAACCCAGTTGCTTTCCCAAGATAAGCCCAGCCCATTCAATTCAACACCACGACAACGATCAGAACATCTTTCTCTTCCAGGCCTCATCACGCTTCCCAAAAACAATAATAATAATAATAAAAATAAAAATAAAATGCGAAATCAATTCTTGTGTAATAAGCTGTTGAGGATTTTAAAGCCAACTTTTGTGGTAAGAATAAATGAAAAATAAATTCTTATGTTGACTTGTTTAAAATCTTTACACAAACCGTTAGTATGTCACGTTATCTCCAATCCGAATTTGACACATCTCCTTTAATAATAAATATCTAAAAGAAAAAGAAAAAGAAAATATAAATATAAATATTAAAAAAACAAAAGGAGAAAGGTAAAAAAAGAAAAGATTAAAAGGGAGAGGGGGAATATGGAGATCCAAACTACACATAGCCAATGCAAAAAGGATCGTTATCGGCTTAATTAATTGGCCTTAAGGCCTCTAGGTATTGTAACCCCATATTTAATTATTTAATTAATATCAATTCGGTTGTTGCAAAATTTTTAGTTGCTTTAAGGGTAGTAGTTTTTGCTAAAAAGATGGCCGGGGTAGGATTGGGATCCCCTGGAATTCCTAGGAGAATTCTAGTTTTTGAAATTTCAGATCCAGACCATCCATTTTCATTTAAAAGTCAATATCCTGCCACGTGTCCCACTACTAATAAAATAATAATAAATTTTTAATGATATTAATAATCATCATTATTTTATTATTTTATTAGTAGTGAGATACGTGGCAAGATAATGGCTCTTGGATGAAAATAGATGACTTGGATCTGAAATTTCAAAAACTAGAATTCTCATAAGAATTTTAGGGGATCCGAATCCGGGTGATAAAAGGTGGAACCGAAAGGGAATGCACTACAAATAGTGCAGGACTATAAATTTTTTTTTTCTATAGCCAATTAATTGACTATGCCCACAAATATTGTACTTAAATCTTTTCAACAGTGAGAGGTATCCCAAATTGAGCGGCTCATATGCTAGCAAAGGACTGCACTATCTGTGAAAGATAAAGTGGTCCATATATAAAGAGGATGCACTTATATATTCAATGTGCTAATGACATTGTAATTGCTGAATATTGTGTTCAATCACTTCCAAAAGATGTTAGTAAAAGCACCGAAAAGAAGATTAATAATAGCTTACAAAAAGTGGGAATCACATGTATATATTAATACGTTGCCAATTCCTGTACCTCTAATCCCTTCTCCCCACCAAGACAAGACATGTCACACGGATTTATATAAGAAATCTATGGATGAAGCCCGTGAAGGAATAATATTGTCTAGGGTTAAAACCATTTTCATCCACACAAGAAATGTATAGGTACAGAACTCTAGATGGTTGAAATGAAAGGCCTGGCCTGGTGGATCTAAATTAACCACAATCTTAATTACTTAATTATTACGCAACTCAAACGGTCAAAAACCATGCATGCATGGCAAGATTTATTAGTAAAAATCCAAGGAAAGCAATTAGGTGTCCGACAATCTTATTAGACTTTCAAACCCGCCGGCCACTTTTCATGATGACATGCATGCACGAGTACTACGTTAATGTGAAAGAATCCAAGAATTTCTCACCAACTTTAGAATTTTTGAATCTGAAGGGCATTTCACGGGTTAAAAAAACAAGTTTTTTCAGTTTATAAATAAGGGATTGTAATTTGCTTTGTTAGACATCGAATTAAGTCATCCTTAATATTGTTGATAGCTATATAAAAGAATATTGCAGAATGATGTCTTCTTCTTCTTCTTCTTCTTCTTCTTATCACTTTATTGTGATAGCTCTATTATTCTGTGCTTTTTTGCTTGGAGGAGGATCTCTATGCCATGGCCAGCTGACAAAAACATTTTATAACGAAACATGTCCAAACGTGTCGAGCATCGTCCATGGAGTTATTGCAGAGGCGTTGCAGAGCGATCCCCGGATTGGCGCCAGCCTGATCAGGCTTCATTTCCATGACTGCTTTGTCGATGTATTTTCTGCTCCATTTTCTTAGCAACCAAACATATCGCTTATATATGTTTGATTAATTAACTTTGTTGTTGTAGGGTTGTGATGGGTCAATTTTGTTGAACAACAGCGACACTATAGAAAGCGAGAAAGAGGCTGCCCCAAACAATAACTCAGTGAGGGGTTTTGGTGTTGTCGATGACATAAAGACTGCGCTGGAAAACGCTTGTCCCGGCGTTGTTTCCTGCGCCGACATCCTCGCCATTGCAGCTGAAGAATCAGTTTTATTGGTATAGTAACAAGACATCCTTCTCTTCAAAGTTTGTGGAAACTTAAGAAATGACCATTAAATTACTACGCGATTTGGAAAAGGCTCCAAATTTTAAAACCTCTTAATTTTATCCTCTGAACTTTCAATTTGATGCAAATTACCCAATTAGTCAGTTTTTAGACATTGAAAGTAATGAAATGACCTTTATACCCTTGAAAGTTTTATAAAATTATAAATTTACCTTTAATTTCAAATTGAAAATTAAATAAGAAAAAAGAAAAAGAAAAATTGAAAGATAAGTTGATCTTTTTAGTGGTTTCCGTTAAGGTTTAGCGGCAAAAATTGACGGAGGAGTGTTAATTACATCAAATTGAAATTTTCATAAGGTGCAATTGAGAGTTTTTGAAATTTTAAGAATCTTCTCAAAACACATGGTAATTCAGAAGTCTTAAGTGAAATTATCCCTTAAATTTTTGTTCGACCATCTCTTGCTAGCAATTGAAACAACAAATTACTGGAATTGGGATCTGGATTCAAACATTCTAAGCTAAAACAAAGGCATCACAAAACATTAATTAGTTGACTAGCATGTTTATATATTCTCTCTACAGGCAGGAGGTCCGTCGTGGGAAGTTTTACTTGGAAGAAGGGATGGGACAACAGCAAACAGAACTGGTGCTAATGTTGCCCTTCCAGGACCCTTCGAGACTCTGGACGTTCTAAAATCCAAGTTCTTAGACGTCGGCCTGAACACCACTGATTTGGTTGCTCTTTCCGGTAACTCTTGCATATATGCTTATTAATTAGGACTTTTAGATTTGACGGAAAATAGATAAAATGTCCATTATATATTACAAAATATATACAATTATGCTTTGAAAAAATAAATAACTAAAATAAAAAATATAATTTTTAATATAAAATGAATAATAAATTTATTGAGCCAGATATATATTTTGATAAAGAATTGGCTGGCCACTTTCAGGTGCTCACACATTTGGACGCGCTCAGTGTGTGTCATTCAGTGTTCGTCTATACAATTTTAATGGCACTGGAAGTCCTGATCCGACCTTGAACTCAACCTACTTACAAACTCTCCAAGGAATATGCCCGACGAACGGAACTGGAACTGAGCTAACCAATTTGGACCTGACTACGCCAGATGCTTTCGATAGTTACTACTTCTCTAATCTTCAAAGCAACAAGGGCCTTTTGCAGAGTGATCAAGAGCTGTTCTCAACCAACAGGGCGGATACTGTTAACATTGTCAACTACTTTAGTGCTTACCAATATGCTTTTTTTGCCAGCTTTGTGGAAGCAATGATCAAAATGGGGAATATAAGCGTGTTGACAGGGACAGAAGGAGAAATTAGACAAAACTGCGCCTTAGTTAATGCAAACACTTATGGTTCAAATGGTCTTTTACATAGCTCTATTTAAATATAGAGAGATAAGACCAAGTAGTACTGCAAATAAGCCATTGATGCAAGTTGTAATTTATGGTTATGATGAAATATATATGTTAGTAACTTGGTATATATATGCTCAATAAAAAGTCGTTGAAACTTGGAATAATGTAATATATATGTTAGTATATGTCACGGTTTCTTCACCACATTGAAATGTATCCTAGAAAACTTGGAAACTTAATATAAAATGGCGCGCGTACACACTCGAAAATAGCACGGCCTGAAACTAGCTAGCTAACGGGGGAGCTTGTTCGTATTTTTGCCTCAAGGAGAGAATTTCTATACCCATCAACGTATATAAATCTCTTTTGTTGATCATCACTATTTTAAGTGAAACATATGGATTTATTTTATGATTTAGATTAAATTTTACGTATATAATAATATATGAAGTACTATATACATTATTATATGTAGTACCTCTATCTCCGAAAAAGAAAAGAAAAGTGATTGATCAGAGGGTGGTCAAAAACAGGGACCATCGAGCCACCCAAAAGCCTGCAACCCCTTTCCTCTCCCTTTATGCAGCTTTTGTTGAGAGCGTTTTGAGGTGGCCGGGCCACCCAACCTCTCCTCTCTCTTTCTTTCTTTCTTTTTTTTTTTTTTGTGCATCAGGCTTTTGCAAAGCAGAACCACCACAAGGAAATTTATGGCACGTGCCTATAATGATTCACTTATATTCGAATCTTGTGCTGTTTCCTGCCCAAAGAAAAGGAACAGGAAAATTGTAGAAAAATAGAAAACATAGAACTCCATGCACGATTAGGAAACTCTTTGTCCAAACAAGCCCTCACATCCTCTAATAAAAAATGACACTCAAGGTTCATATTTTGAGGGATTGTGGTTTTGTTTGGCAAAGCTTTTTTTTAAATTTTTTTTCTTTGTTACTGTTCATCACAATTTCTCAAAAAAATCAACATTAAAATATTCTAACTTATTTTTACTTTTTATATCACATCGTTCACTTTTTATTACTATTCAAATAAAAAAATCACTACAAAACAATTTTTATTTTTATTTTGTTCACTTTTTTATACCAAATATTCTTACTTTTTTTTTTTTTTTTTCACATCAATCTACATTGTCTAAGGAAAAGGCTTTGCCTAACAAAGCTTGCATGGCTGCATCTCTTGCTAAGTGACATCATGAACCTAATATAATTACCCCCCTTTTTTTTAAGATTTATGTCATGTGATTAGAAGACATTATGTTTTATACAAATAAGAGAGTTCCAATCACATAATCTTATCAAGTATACACTTAATTTTTTTTACAAATTAATGTGACACTTTACATGAGTGACATGTGTCACAACATGAATTAAAAAGTAATAAAATTTGATAGGTAAACTTAAGTGTTTAGTGGTTTTTTTTTTTTTTTTTTTTCCTAAAGTGGTTAACGTGCAAGCAAAGGTGGATAAAGAATTTTGGTTGCTTGGAGATCGTGCATAACAACAAAATTGAGAGCAAAATGGACGTAGGCTCCTTAATTGGTCAGTGCAAATGGGAAAATGGTTAGCTTTCGTAGATGCTTTGTTCAAAAATAGTTGGCTTTTTGCTCTATTTTAATTTAGGCACGATTTTTCCACCGCACAATAGCTAGTTCCTTGAACATGAATTTTAAGCACTTTGAAAATACATAGCCTCTTTGTTTACAAGTCCTTTAAGCATATCCCCAAAATCTCGATTGTCTTTTGAATTTGATAATAGCACTTTGAAAACTTTGAAGTTTGAAGTCATATAAGCTTTTTGTTTAATAAGTTCAAGCAACTCCCCCCGCAAAAAAAAATTTCTCACTTACCTTATTTTGGAATGTCATCCATACGTTCAATGATAGCTATAATTGCTTAATTAACCAGCCATATGTGCTATTATTATTATTATTTTTTTTTTTTTAGGTTGGAAAAAGAGAAATTTTATCTAGGTTAAAGAATTTTTTAGAAGGATAAGGGGATCACTTACCACGTCAATTGCAATGTAAGTTTATAAAAAATTTATAGTAAAAGCTATAGTACGTACTCCTGATAATTTTCGTAAACTTTTTACAATTTACTGTCTAGCTAGCCCCAAAAAATATTAATGTATGTACGACACACACCCTATTTTCATTGTTTATGTTAGGTAGCATTAATTTGAATATAAGGATTTGATGGAGGGAATTCGGATTTGAATACTTGGTTTAAATTGTTTGAATATGTATGTATGTAAAGAACAATTCTTTGATGGTAGTAAAATTCGTGAATAGTTGAATTTTCACAGCTGATCAGCAAATAATGTTTAGATATATGGTGTGAAATTTCATGTTCAATCACTAATGTGTTTTTCTTTTACAGATCCAAACCTTGTATCTATTTAAGAGTGATATTAGAGATTATATTTTTACTCTACAACTATTCTATAATGCTCAAGCGTCAATCTCAACCAACTATTGGATTTTTTTTTTTTATTTGTTTTTTCTAAAAAACAATGATTGATCCAAGAAATTAGATTGACACATTACCATCGTGGGATAAAAATGTAATTTCTTGTATTGCTATTTATTTAAGCAATCACTTTTAAAATTATAATCAAATTCCCTATATACGAATACTATTAGAATATTAATTAAATGATTAAATTTATCATTTGCTATCCGTTTAAGTTTTTAGAATAATTATCAATTTAATGTAATATAATATCGGAGCAAAATTTATGAATTTCAACTCTAATTCTACAATTTATCTCATTTTTGGGAAATTATTTGGACAAAAAAATATCACCTGTGAGAGTTAGTAGTAAAAACATGGAACATTAGGGATACTAGTAGCCAAGTTAGTTGAATCGAATTCTCAACAATTTGCTATTTAGATCGTTAATAATTCAGACAACAAATATTAAAGAGGTCTTATGAAACTTACTTATTCTAACAAAGAGACACATTTCTCGAAACTTATTTAGACAAGTAAGTCATTTAAAATTCTCTCATATTTAGTGTATAAATTGTTCACAATTCAAACTATATGTTAGAAGGGAGATTTTTATCCCTCTAAAAATGAAGTAATTTTTACCATTAAAGCTGAGATAAAAAAATAATAATAATAATAATAATAATAATAAAAAAGACAAAATTACTTCAAACCGACAAGATGTTTATCTAGCTAAGTTAGATTCCCACGCGTGATAGTTAAGGAAATCTTTAGTAAAGTTATCTCTTAAATTTTTGTTCAACCATCTATTGCTAGCAATTGAAACAATAAATTACTGGAATCAGGATCCATATTCAAACATTAATTCTAAGCTAAAACAAAGGCATCCCAAAACATTAGTTATGCCACAAAACACAAGTGAAAAGCTATTTATCCTGCTCTTCAATCATTGTTTGATTTGTTATATATGCTCAATGCAGGCAGGAGGTCCGTCGTGGGATGTTTTACTTGGAAGAAGGGATGGGACAACAGCAAACAGAACTGGTGCTGATGTTGCCCTTCCAGGACCCTTCGAGACCCTGGACGTTCTAAAATCCAAGTTCTTAGACGTCGGCCTGAACACCACCGATCTGGTTGCTCTTTCCGGTAACTCTTGCATGCTTATTAATTAGGACTTTTAGATTTGACGGAAAATAGATAAAATGTCCATTATATATTACAAAATACAATTATGCTTTGAAAAAGTAAATAACTAAAATAAAAAATATAATTTTTAATATAAAATGAAGAATAAATTTATTGAGCTGGATCGATATATGTTTTGATAAAGAATTGGCGGGCCACATGCATAACTTTTGGGTGCTCACACATTTGGACGCGCTCAGTGTGTGTCATTCAGCGCTCGTCTATACAATTTTAGTGGCACTGGAAGTCCTGATCCGACCCTGAACTCAACCTACTTACAAACTCTCCAAGGAATATGCCTGAAGAACGGAATTGGGACTGAGCTAACCAATTTGGACCTGACTACGCCAGATGTTTTTGACAATTACTACTTCTCTAATCTTCAAGGCAACAATGGCCTTTTGCAGAGTGATCAAGAGCTGTTCTCAACCAACGGGGCGGATACTGTTGACATTGTCAACTACTTTAGTGCTTACCAATATGCTTTTTTTGTCAACTTTGTGGAAGCAATGATCAAAATGGGGAATATAAGCGTGTTGACAGGGACAGAAGGAGAAATTAGACAAAACTGCGCCTTAGTTAATACAAACACTTATGGTTCAGATGGTCTTTTACATAGCTCTATTTAAATATAGAGAGATAAGACCAAGTAGTACTGCAAATAAGCCATAGATGCAAGTTGTAATTTATGGTTATGATGAAATATATATGTAAGTAACTTAGTATGTATATGCTCAATAAAAAGTCTTTGAAACTTGGAATAATGTAATATATATGTTAGTATATGTCACGGTTTCTTCACCACATTGAAATGTATCCTAGAAAACTCGGAAACTTAATATAAAATGGCGCGCGTGCACACACTCGAAAATAGCACGGCCTGAAACTAGCTAGCTAACAGAGGAGCTTGTTAGTATTTTTGCCTCAAGGAGAGAATTTCTATACCCATCAACATATATAAATCTCATTTGTTGATCATCACTATTTTAAGTGAAACATATGGATTTATTTTATGATTTAGATTAAATTTTACGAATATAATAATATATGTAGTGCCATATACATTATTATATGCAATAAAACAAAATTTTGACTATAAAATAAAGACAATTTCTACTCCTAGTTGAATAGCCCAAAGTTTGATTGGCCTCCCCTGAGTTTAAAAGAGTTGCTGTATATATATGGTCTTTCTTTTTCTCCTCCTCATTTCTCTCTAGGCTCAAACGTACGATGGTGTAAATGAGACACCTTAAAAGTTAAATCAAGGGAAATGATAGGTATTCAATTTATTTGCCTAACTTAAGTCCATGGCCACCCCTACCAGAGGTCAAATCAATATATCAAATCTTACCGGTCAAATCAAGAGAAATGATAGATATCCAATTTACTTGCCTAACTTAAATCCATGCTACCCCCACCAAAGGTCAAATCAACATATCCAATCTCACTGCCCACAGACCACCCAGCCCCAAGGGTCAAACCAAGAGTAGTCCCTCTGTATCTGAAAAAGAAAGGGTGGTCAAAAACAGGGACCATCGAGCGGTCGAGCCACCCAAAAGCCTGCAAACCCTCCCCTCTCTCTCTCTCTCTCTCTCTCTTTATGCAGCTTTTGTTGAGAGCTTTTTAGGTGGCAGGACCACCCAACCTCACCTCTCTCTCTCTCTTTTTTTGTTTTTTTTGTTTTTTGCATCAGGCTTTTGCAAAGCAGAACCGCCACGAGGAAATTTATGGCACGTGCCTATAATGATTCACTTACATTCGAATCTTGTGCTGTTTCCTGCCCAAAGAAAAGGAACAGGAAAAATGTAGAAAAATAGAAAAAATAGAGCTCCATGCACGATTAGGAAACTCTTTGTCCAAACAAGCCCTCACATCCTCTAATCCAAAATGACACTCAAGGTTCATATTTTGAGGGATTGTGGCTTTGTTTGGTAAAGCTCTTTTTTTTTTTTTTCTTTTTTTTTTTTTTAATTATACTGTTCATTACAATTTCTCAAAAAAAATCAACATTAAAACATTTTAACTTTTTTTATTTTTTATATCACATCATTGCAAAACAATTTTTTTTTTTTTTTTTTTCACATCAATCTACATTGTCTAAGAAAAAGGCTTTACCAAACAAAGCATGCATGGCTGCATCTCTTGCTAAGTGACATCATGAACCTAATATACTTACCCCCTTTTTTTTAAGAATTATGTCATGTGATTAGAAGACATTATGTTTTATACAAATAAGAGAGTTCCAATCACATAATCTTATCAAGTATACACTTAATTTTTTTTACAAATTAATGTGACACTTTACATGAGTGACATGTGTCACAACATGAATAAAAAAAAGAAAGTAATAAAATATTTGATAGGTAAACTTAATTGTTTAGTGGTTAATATGAAAGCAAAGGTGGATAAAGAATTTTGGTTGCTTGGAGATCGTGCATAACAACAAAATTGAGAGCAAAATGGACGTAGGCTCCTTAGTCAGTGCAAATGGGAAAATGGTTAGCTTTCGTAGATGCTTTGTAAAAAAATAGTTGGCTTTTTGCTCTATTTTAGGCACAGTTTTTCCACCGCACAATAGCTAGTTCCTTGAACATGGATTTTAAACACTTTGAAAATACGTAGCCTCTTTGTTTGACAAGTCTTTGTTTGACAAGTACTTTAAGCATATCCCCAAAATCTCGATTGTCTTTTGAATTTGAAAATAACACTTTGAAAACTATGAAGTTTGAAGCCATATAAGCTCTTTGTTTAATAAGTTAAAGCAACTCCCCCACGCAAAAAAAATTTCTCACTTACCTTATTTTGGAATGTCATCCACACGTTCAATGATAGCTATAATTGCTTAATTAACCGGCCATATGTGCTATTATTATTATTATTTTTTAGGTTGGAAAAAGAGAAATTTTATCTAGGTTAAAGAAAGGGTAAAGTCCACATACCCCCCTCAAACTACCATCAAATTGACATGTTCCACCCAAATTTTCAATTGTGATAATGTTCCCTCAAAACTATCAAAAAATTGTCAATGTCTCCCCCAAAGACTAGCAATAAGACAAAAATGCCCCTATAGATTTCTCAATAAGATAAAAATACCCCTATAAATTCAAAAAAAAAAATTGATTTTTTTTAAAAACGAAAAAATTTTAATTTAAAAATAATATTTTTTTAAAAAACAATTTTTTTTAAACGGAAATTTTTATTAAATAAAAAACTATTTTTTTAATTTAGTTTTAAAAAAACAAAAAAAAAATCATTTTATTAAACAAAAATTTTATTTTTTTAAACGTAAATTTTTATTTAAATAAAATTATAAAACAAAAATAAAAAAACAAAAAAAAAAAAAATTGGCCAACGTTTGGATTTTTTTTTTTGTTAGTTTTAGGTTTTTTCTAGAAGTTTTAGTTTTAGTTTTTTTTTTTTTTTTTTTTTTTTTTTTTTTCAATTTTACTAAGGGGTAATTTTCATTGGGGAACATTGAAATTTTTGGTAGTTTGGGGGGGACATTGTCACAATTGAAAGTTTGGGAGGGACATTGTCAATTGAGTGGTAGTTTGAGGGGTTATGTGGACTTTCCCCTTAAAGAAATTTTTTTTTAAAAATTTATAGTAAAAGTTATAGTACTCCTAATAATTTTCATAAACTTTTTATAATTTACTGTCTAGTTAGCCCTGAAAAATATTAATGTATGTACGACATGCACCCCATTTTCATTGTTTATGTTAGGTAGCATTAATTTGAATATAAGGATTTGATGGAGGGATTTCGGATTTGAATACTTGGTTTAAATTGTTTGAATATGTATATATGTAAAGAACAATTATTTGATGGTAGTAAAATTCGTGAATAGTTGGATTGTCACAGCTGATCAGCAAATAATGTTTAGATATATGGTGTGAAATTTCATGTTCAATCACTATATATTGTGTTTTTCTTTTACAAATCCAAACCTTGTATTTATTTAAGATTAATATTAGAAATTATATTTTTACTCCACAACTATTCTACAATGCTAGCTCAAGCGTCAATCTCAACCAACTATTGAAAATTTTATTTTTTATTTGTTTTTTCTAAAAGACTATGATTGATCCAAGAAATTAGACTGGCACATTAACATTGTGGGATAAAAATATAATTTATAGTATTGGTATTTATTTAAACAATCACTTTTAAAATTATAATCCAATTCCCTATATACGAATGCTATTAGAATATTAATTAAATGATTAAATTTATCATTTGTTATCCGTTTAAGTTTTTAGAATAATTATCAATTTAATTTAATATAATATCGGAGCAAAATTTATGAATTCCAACTCTAATTCTACAATTTATCTCATTTTTGGGAAATTATTTAGACAAAAAAATATCACCCGTGAGAGTTGGTAGTAAAAACATGGAACATTAGGGATACTAGTAGCCAAGTTAGTTGAATCGGATTCTCAACAATTTGCTACTTAGATTGCTAGTAATTCAGACAACAAGTATTAAATAGTTCTTATGAAACTTACTTATTCTAACAAAGAGACACATCTCTCGAAACTTATTTAGACAAGTAAGTCATTTAAAATTCTCTCATATTTAGTGTATAAATTGTGCACAATTCAAACTATATGTTAGAAGGGAGATTTTTATCCCTCTAAAAATAAGTAATTTTTACCATTAAAGCTGAGATAAAAAAAAAATAAAAAAATAATAATAATAAAAAAAAGAAGAAGACAACATTACTTCAAACCGACAGGATGTTTATCTAGCTAAGTTAGATTCCCACGTAGAGGGATTAATTAATCGTATGAAACATATAATTATAATGCCCATCCCATGCCCGACAAGATAAAATGGGCAGGTGCACCAAGTGGGGTTGTGAGAAAAGTATAAATGTGTTAAAGTCTTCATTGTGCCCTACCCAAGATAATTCTAGATGCTTCAACAGGAAGACGAGGACTTGGAACATGAACTGATGAACATACCTATATGCCTACATGCCCTATCTTCTTCAATTACACCTAACCTCAGACCATATAAGCCTTAATTTATTAGACTGGAAAAAGAAAAAGAAAAAGTGAAAGAAAAAGAAAAAGAAAAAGAAAAAGCCTGAATTTATTAGTAATAATCCAAGCAAAGCAATTTTCTTTTCAACAACTATTTTAGCTTTTCTACCTTACAAACTGCAAGCTGCTGCTCACTAATTCTCCCCGACCTTTCAACCCCATGCAGCATCCATCACAATTTCCTACAATTTTTAAATTACGAATTTTAGGTTATTTATTTCTAGGCATAGCTCGGAAAATGTAATGTAACTAGTTATAGTTGATAATTGAGTCATCTGGTTCTTGTTATTTATGCTGTAAAAAACTTTGAACCAAAAACTATCTTTTGGTTTACTAAAGAAAAAATGTCGCTCCAAAAGTGATGAAAAAACATTTTAGGATGAAAATTCTTTCTAACTGTCTCGATAACAAGCTACATTTTTAATATGTGGCATTTTTCAAAATGTTTCAATGCTTAGAAATGACATAAATTTCGTAATTTGAGAATAAAAATTGTAAGGGAATCCTAATCCATAAACTATAAGTTGGTTGCTCAATACCTAATTCTCTCCGCCGGCCATTTTTCATGACACGTGGATGATGCAATTGTTTAATTAGACGGTGAGGTTGTAAATACTCTTATAAAATAAGAAAAGATTTTAGAGTAATTCAAGCTAGAGGGGTTAGATGGCTGAATTGGCCGGCTACAAGTTTATTCAGACTAAGAGAAAACTATCGGATTGACGCCGGTCGGAAGGCACCTGTGAGAAGCCTCTGATGCTTAATTCAATAAGGTATTTTTTTTTTTTTTTGGTGCATAAAGCGAACCAAGAGAGTAAAAAGAAAGAATGTGTATCTTTTAATAGGAGAAACTTCTTGTGCAATATCTTTAACATTGGTGTTACTAGTATGTGATTTTTCTTGTTAATAAATTGTATTAATAACTGTTTGGTGATTGACGAGGATGTATCTGCATGTTTTTATGTGAAGAAGACTTTAAGAGTTGTCGAGTGACTTTTCTTGTGATGATGAATACGTGTTCTCATGGGGAGTTAGTTAAGAATCTTATGATCTTATTATTTTCATGTAAAAGCTGATAATTGAGTGGCCCTCTTGTGATTATTTACATGCATTCACTCCAACATTAATGCATATGTACTGCGTACGATAATGTCATAATTTATGCATTTAATAAACTTTAGATATTTTCAATATGGATGCGTCTGGACGACGTTAATGTCACATAACGTACAGTTAATGCATTTCCAATCAACTTTAAGACTTTTTTCACTTAAAAAGAAATAATAAAAAAAAACAACTTTAGAATTTTCCAACATGCATGCTTTAGACTTTTCCAATCTGATGAACCTTCTAAGTGGTTGTGTGTACCTCATTTTCCCAACCCCTCATAATATCCGACCGTATCAATAATACAGAAATTTGAATGGTTTAAAAGATAAGATTTCAACGTTCACATTTGGTTGAACAAATGTCTAGCCAAAATTTAACTAAAGAACACCTTTTTTTCTTTTTTTAATTTAGATATTGGCCTTCTTAAAGTACGTTCATCATTTTAGCTATCAATTTTTATTATTCTATTTAAAATATTATTTCTATATTTATTTTCTCTATTTCCAAAGAGGTAAGAGAGAATTAGATTAATTAATTAATTATTATTATTATTACAATGCTCAAAATTTGTTGAGCACCATAACGGTTTGTCAAATCTTTAGCTAAAGTGGCTAGTCGAATGAGGAGTTTTATTTTTTTGACATTTTTTACTACATATGTTAGTATTCTTACAGCATTTACATTGAGCTCAACAAAATAGTCTTTTGTAACTAAACACACACCCCATCCAGCTAACTACAATGGCCAAACCACTGTTGAGCAGCTACGGTTGATAACATATAATATAAAATTTGTTCTGTCATATCTCGCAATAAAAAATAGATTTATATTCTCTCCTCCAATTGTTATTGAATGACACTTGAACTTTAATAATAAAGAAAAAATTATTTAAATGGAATAGTAAAATGCTGAGCTAGATGTCGGTGTTTTGAAAAAGTAGATAGCTAAAACTGTGATTTTTTAGCTAAAATTTAGCTAAATATTTACTGAGCAAAATGTAAGTGTTCTGATGGGCATGTCTGTTACAAACATGTTAATTGACATGTTCCTTTCTGTGTTGTTGGGACAGTCTAATAACATTGAATCAGAGCCTATTTGAAATTGCGTTTGAAAAATAGAGCTTTTAAATCAAAAAGAGTTTTTGGATAAAAGCTAAAAGTGCGTTTTGATAATTTTTAAGATTTTTCTTCCCTTAAAAGCGCTTTTAATTTTTTTACCAAACGAATACTTTTTTCTTCAAACGAACTTTTTTAGTGTTAAAAGCACTTTTAAGTCCCTCAAACGCAATCTTAATCAAGCCCTCAGTCCAAACGTGTTAATTAGTATACTTCTTTTCTTTTATTTTATTTTTTGGGGTTAAGGAACGAACATGCTTGTCACTTTATAAATAAAGGACCACAATTTGCTGTATCAAACACTCATCCAAGTCATTCTTGTTTATAGAGAAAAGATGTCTTCATCTTCTTACTGCAGCACTGTGATAGGTCTGTTGTTGGCATTTTTGCTTGGAGGATCATTATGCAATGCCCAGCTGAGTCCAACATTTTACAACGAAACATGTTCAAACGTGTCGAGCATCGTACGTGGAGTCATTGAGACGGCGTTGCTCACCGATTCACGGATTGGCGCCAGCCTTATCAGGCTTCATTTCCATGACTGCTTTGTCGATGTATTTTCTGCTCCATTTTCTTACCAACCAAACATATCTCTTATTGGGAATCAACTAATTATATGAACATGTTTGTTTAACTAACTTTGTTGTTGTAGGGTTGTGATGGATCGGTTTTGTTGAACAACAGCGACACCATAGAAAGCGAGAAAGAGGCTGCCCCAAACAATAACTCACTGAGGGGTTTCGGTGTTGTCGATGACATAAAAACTGCGTTGGAAAGCGCTTGTCCCGGCATTGTTTCCTGCGCCGACATCCTCGCCATTGCAGCTGAAGAATCAGTTTCACTGGTACCATCCTCGCCAATAATAAAATATGACTTATTTTAAAGTTAGATGAGATGAAGAGAATTTCAAGGAATCTCAATCCTTAGTATATGTTGTTTGCATCGAACAGACACAAATCTAATAATTAATATCCATATATATATATATATATATGCTCACTGCAGGCAGGAGGTCCGTCGTGGGATGTTTTACTTGGAAGAAGGGATGGCACAACAGCAAACCGAACTGGTGCTAATGTTTCCCTTCCAGCACCCTTCGAGGCCGTAGATATTCTAAAACAAAAGTTCTCCGACGTTGGCTTGAACACCACCGATCTGGTTGCTCTTTCCGGTAACTGTTGCTTAATTATTAACTCATACGTACGTACCCTCTTTAGTTTAAAATCCTGTCGTAGTACCGAATACGCTCTTAAAGAAGGATCGGAGTACTTAAATGTAGGATTCCAACTTGGAATCGAACTCTAATTTATTACTACGTTAAATCACCATTTGCCTATAAAATTATGATAAGAAAGATAAATTTATAGATTAATTAATATTTCTGAGATATGAAAAAAAAAAAATTGAAAAAATATGCACATACTAGTTTAAGGGATATTATAACAATTGAAAGTTATGAAAAATATTGCGAATTGTTTGATAATTAGAAGAAGTAAATGTATTTTTCCTTAAAATAATAGTTCACAAATAACGAAGACAATGGTATTGTGATAGAAATAAGAGTAATGTTATTTATCACATTTTATCTCATGCTGAATAGCTAATATGGCCATTTGAACCATACTTTAGATTTTCTTTTTTAGGAATGCCTGATCCAATATTTAGTTGAGACTACCATATTGACACTGTGTGATAAAAATACAATTTTTAGCATTACTATGAAAATAGTACCCGTTTTGATAAAGAATTGAAATGCACAATTTTTAGGTGCTCACACATTTGGACGTGCTCAGTGTCTGACTTTTAGTGCTCGACTATACAATTTTACTGGCGTTGGTGATTCCGATCCAACCTTGAACTCGACCTACTTAGCAACTCTCCAAGGGATATGCCCGCAAAACGGAACTGGGATTGAGCTGACCAATCTCGACCTGAACACGCCGGATACTTTTGACAATATCTACTTCTCTAATCTTCAAACCAACGAGGGTCTTTTGCAGAGTGATCAGGAGTTGTTCTCAACCAACGGGTCGGATACTATTGACATTGTCAACAACTTTAGTGCTAACCAGACTACCTTCTTTGCCAACTTTGTGGTCTCAATGATCAAAATGGGAAATATCAGCGTGTTAACGGGAACAGAAGGAGAAATTAGACAGAACTGTGCCTTAGTTAATGCAGCCACTTATGGATCAGATGGTCTTTTGCATAGCTCAATTTAAATATTGAGAGATATATAAGGCTGAGTACAAATAAGCTAAATGCAAGTTAATCTATGGTAATTGGTAATGATATTCATATATGTATAAGTGTCAGCATTTATATATACTAATATACACCTTTTGCTGCACATTTGGTACTTTTGATTTGAGTGTATTGAGACTTGAAATTTTGAGTGTTTTCATAGGATTCGGCTTATATGCTGTTATTTCAATAACAACATGTATGTTGTAGTTTAATCAATGTTCAAGATTGAATCTCTCAAAATTTCTCTTCATTTTCTCTCTTGTATTAAAAACTTCTAAAATTAAGTCAACTTTGAAATTTAATTTTGACCATTGATTAAACTATAGCATACATGCTGTTATTAAAATAACAGCATGTAAGCCATATCCGTTTTCATATATCCACCTTTTGTACTCTATGTGAATTTCGTTAATGCCGAACCATATAAGTTTTTTGTGTTCTCTACGTGTGCTTGTTATATTTTTCTTCTATTTCTCAACTTGTTTATCATTCAAAATCTTAGTTTGTTACTATGTACCACCCAATTTACAATTTTCAATTATTAAATTAATTATCATCTCTTCACTATGATCACATAGGAAGATGCTTCAGTGGGCTTCCATGAGAAAGAAAAAGAGAAAGAGAAAGAAAACACAGTTTGAATTGGCATTAGTACTTTGCCATTAGGGGAAGAAAGCTCTTGAAACAAAAGCTATTGCACATGCGTCAGCAGCCAGCAGGCATGGCATCTGGAAGGGAAGGGAGGATCTTGGCCTTGGCCCCTCCCCTCTTAACTAAAAACTTCAATAAAATATTGTTACATATATATTATATTTGGGCCAAAAATATTATGTTTGATTCCTATTCTCTTGACTCCTGTGCTCTCGAACGCAGTAACACCAGAACATCTTGCAGAGCTCAGCACCCATACAACCGAAAAACACAAAAAAAAACTCTTGAAAAATATTACACAAAAGAAAGAGAAGTTTCAATGCTATTGTGAGGCTTGAGACTGCAGAGTTATTGTCTTCATACTTTGGCCTCCCTCGATAAGAATTCCTGGTCAGGCCATTATAAGAGACCTAGACATCTAGGGGGAAGTGGTAATTGATGAACGTTCAAGCATTTTGGCATCTGATCTGAATAATAGATATGACATGTCTTATTCATCATTGTGGAAGCTGTAGTATCACCTAATCATTAGAGAGCATGTCAATCCTCCATATGCCTAATTCCTCACATTGCATGAACATGGTGAGTAGGTCTTGGTTAAGCATGTCAGGTAAATTTGAAAGACCATCAAACATTAAAGTCATCAAACAAGGAAAGATGCCTTGCCTTCCTACATTGTAAATTAATTGATAACAATTTAACAAGAAACACAGAATCTACCCATTTACAGTGTAATAAACGAATTTATCTACCAGCTTATTTTCCAACTTCAGCCTTTTAAAGTTGTTTCTATAATATCTCATTGCTCTTTCCATATACGGCCAGTGACTTTCAGCTTCAACTCCTGCCTACTATTGCTTCCAGAAAAGAAGAGTGCCAGATTTCTCTGAATAATTAATCCATCTTGACTATCCCTTACCTTTTTGTGGCTATCGCGGATACTCCTTGGTATGCCTTGCCATGTAAGTTTCCTGCCATTTCCACCAACTTCCAGACTGTAACTAAATTGCTTGGCCTCATCTTCATCACCCATGAATCGCAGGAAGGCCATGTAAACAGGTGCCGTTTCAAGATGGAAAGCCTCAAAGTGCAAGCAGAACTGACGGCCGAAGCAATTGAAGACCTGCACCAGATAAAAGAATTGCAAGGTGGCTTCAAATCTTTGGTGTAATTCAAATAAAATTGAATGCAACAGAACCAGGTTGCATTAAACTACCATTAGGATATTGGAGATAATGGGGAAAAGAATAAGAAAATGCTAAATATGGCTCCCTTTTTCAGATTTTCTTTAAGCATAAGCCAATTTCTACCCATTCTTTCCGAGAGCCAAATAAAAGACAGAAAATAACACTTTGTTGACATATTAAGATATGTATATTCAAAAAAAAAAAAAAAAAAAGAAAGGGAAAAAAAAAAACAAGAGTAAACATACTTCTACAGGAAATCCAGCTGACATGCTTCATATATCAAACTAAAGGGCAATTGCTTTAAAGATATAACAGCTCTTACAGTTAACATCCATATAGCATTTCCAACTTCTTCAGGATTGGATTTCACATATCTGTGGCTGAAAGTACATCCATCTTGCATATCAACCTTGTGATCCTTCTTGAGATGCATGACAAGGAGTGGGATATCACCAGTGACAGAGCATTCAGCCCCAGCATAAGGGCAGTTGTATGGACGATATTTACAGTGTTTCTCATGTTTGAGCTTGCTGTAATATGGGAATATATCGTGACAACCCAATATTTGGTACTTGCAAGGGAGCTCTATTGACTCTGCCACTTTCTCTAAAGCCAAGCACCTTATATTTCCAAGCTCATGGCGGCATGTGGGGCAACAGTTGTGCATTCTAGCCTTGCAGTTTGAACATAGAGTGTGGCCATTTGGACACTAAGACATAAAATAAAGTAAGTTACAATGATGATATGATTTTTTTTCTCCATAAAACAGTTTAATAGAAAATATCTGCAAGTAATGCAGTGATTCAACAGACAGCTAAAAATGCTTAAAATAATCAAGCAGTTTATGGCTCTGTTCAATTGCAAAATAAGACAGGAAAAGGGATCAATGATGAAGCCATGAAGGCTGATGTGTTTAAAATTATCATGACAAAGATACTTGTCTTTACAAGTAAAATAGTGGTCAATATGAGATTTATAAAGACTTCTGGGAAAAGGCAGTACTCGAGATCAGGGACAGAAACATGAGTTTTAGTGTTGAGGAAGCAAAAAAAAAAAAAAAAAGTAAAAAATTGGAGGGGGGGAATTAATTTTTGAGGGTTTACTTCATAAAAATATATATTTTTCACCCTGCTTTCAGCCACCCTCTCCTTGACTAAATACTTAATTTCATTCTTGAATTTTTCTGAAGTGATTGAAGATAACTTTTTGTGATTTTGTACCACAATTTCTGGTTGTTCTGAAAGTGAATGCTTCATAAATTACAATCAAAACATTTTGTATGAGAGCATGTAAAATTGCAACCACTGAATTCTGTTTATAAGCAATAATACCCATGACTATAAATTGAGAATTTCCTATTAGACAGAGGAAGTACTAAGGTGTGTAAAGAAAATGTAATTCTCCAGAATTATTCAGGTTCTAAATTCAGAACCTATGAGAGTATACCTGGTATATTGGAGGGTTCATTAAATTCATGCAAACAGGACACTCAAGTAGCTCATACACATCATTATTTGATGACCTTCCAGGATTTCCACCTAAACCAGGGGCAGCTTTTTTGTAAGCAGAACTCCTTAAATCTGCACTGGAACTTGCCGGATCTGAATCCGAGGATGCAATGCAAGACTCAGTCACTTCATGGCAGAAGCCTCCTCCATGGCCAGCAGACATGTTTTCTTCCCTCAATTATCAATGATGGTATGTTCCTCTCCTCAAAATCAGATTGATATCAAAACCGACTATCTAGCATCACCATTTGTTATACAAAGGCGAATTTACCTAGTCATACAGAGCACCATGAGATGTTCAGTTACTGCTGCAGGTTATATATTAAACAAAAATTGTTTTGCGTCACGTAAAATGAAAGCTTGAATTCAGTTAACAAAGGCAGGAAATTGAGAAATCCATCATAAATTTTTAGGAATGTAAGCATTGAATCCTTGTTAGAAAAGTGGAGACCAATTTTACAAGGGATCATCTAAAGGAATTTGATAGAGACCAATGTAACTAGTGAAGCAAATAAGTACTATTAATCTGGAAATCTACACATATCAGAACTTAACGAAAGCCTATGAAGCTGCAAACAAGCCTATTAGAATTATTATCACAGGCAAGGGAAACTGGTCAACAGATAGTTTGTGCTTACAATTACAGAAAGGGGTAGGCATAAAAGTGGCACAAACAGCACCTACTTCTGTCGAAACAACCATTAAACGGGCTAAAAAATTGGAAGTGTTATCTCCTTTTATCCTCTTAACAACTGGAGAAAATTCTATGGAAGAAAAAATCTAAAGATTTCTTTGCTAAAATTTTGCCGGTGGTATTGTACAATATGGAAGACAATAAACGAAACTACAATCACAAGCCAAATTTTGACCATCTAGAGAAGAAAAAAAAAAGAAAAGAGAAAAAAAGGAAAAAAAACGAGTCCATTTCGTTGATCAGTCAACATCACAGATAAAGGATTTATATTTTGGTTATAATGCTGCCTGCGCGTGGGCGGAGTCTTTGTGTTTGTATTGAGAAAATAGTTTATCACGGGTACAGGTCTTACAATATGAACAACTTAATAGAAACCTATTTCTATACAATTTTTGGAAGCATAATTCACTACAACTATTCTTCTTGATTATTATCTGATCGGATAGCAAGAGCTGCTGCTTGATCTTGATAGCAGGCTAGCAGCAGCTTTGACGTTATCTTGGAAGACAAGATGTTTGATACAATAACTGAGAGAAAATAAAGAACAGAGAGAACAAAAACTAACCAATAACTGCAGCACCCCGATGAGAATTAGAGCCCATGAACCTGATCAACTGCCAAGAAGTCGCAAAGAAGGGAACAAACAGTGCAAAATGACCAAAAACTGTGATACCCAGATCAGATTCTGAGCCCAAATGCCTGAATATTCAATCCACTTGAGCATTCAATAATCGTATCATAGTTGGATCCCAAGGGAAAGTAGACAAGGTGATTGGCGAGGTGGAGCAACGTTCGTGAAAGCTGGCTCCGGGAATTACGTGTCTAGCCTGATTTGGACGCCAACAAAATCAAACCAGAGTCAAAAAGACTAGATTTGGATTGCCTCCACGCACATTGGGCACCTAGCGATTGGTACAACACAGATACACACATAAATATATATGGGTCTGCGTTGCATTTTGGACAATATTTTAGTGTGTTCGACTGTTCTCCTTGTTGGTTTTCCTACATTTGTATAAAGAAATACGCTAATGGGGTTGTGTTATCTTCCTTAACAGTGACTCACTGTCGGCTTTTGCTGATGTTTCTTGCTTTCTTTGCCATTAGAAAGGCGACATTTCCCGCACGCAACGTTCGAATATTTTTCAATTCAAGTTTTGGGCAATCAGGCCCTTGAAAGTTGTGGACATTAAAGCGCAATTGCTATCAGATGTGGTAGAGTCCATGGAAGTCTAGCACGGTGGTTGGAGCTGATTGGTCGAATCCTAGAAGAAGTCAAGGGATTCAGAAGAGGCATTTGATCATGAGACCAGCGGACCAAACACCTATCCAGGTCTTCCGGAGCTTACATAAGCTTTTGAGCCACTGTGATTAAAAGTTGATAAATGTCACGTTGCAATCTACAGCAGAATCCTAGGCAAGAAAATTGTTCAAAAGTGGGGATTTTGCACTTGTGTGGAAAATATACAAAGCAAAAAGTTTTGTGACAGCCTTAAATAACATATGTCAGAATTTGGCATGTTAAGGTAGATGCGTTAAACCCGTCTAATTATTGGATTTGGCTATAATTGACATATGTAGTCGTAAACACATATATTTCAACACGATTTAAATTTGACATATGAATACGAATTAATACCCCTATTTAATAGTCTTCTAAAAAGTAGTTAATCGGCTGAAAACATGCCTAATAAAGCGGAGGTGACTAGTTCGAATCCCTTTCTCTTTTGTGCGGACATTTAAAAAAAAAAAAAAAAAAAAAAACTCCTATTTAATAGATATGTCCATTGAGAAAAAAACTT
Organism: Corylus avellana; assembly: GCF_901000735.1. Lineage (NCBI taxonomy): Eukaryota > Viridiplantae > Streptophyta > Magnoliopsida > Fagales > Betulaceae > Corylus > Corylus avellana. The sequence goes on from NC_081550.1 coordinate 877,181, forward strand.
GGTCCACGTACAAGTTGATTGCAGGTAAGAGTGGGGCACAAATGATAGACATTTTTTTTTTTGGTTATCCAACCAATAATTACGCATGTCATGCTGTTTACATCAAAGTAATGAGTTTAAGGGAATCCAAAATTAACTAACATCTAACTAATTCTTAACGTTTTCCCTTTTATCAATGAGTATTATTGTATTCAACATAGAAACATGCATGGGGACAATAATAGGTGGTGAAGTGAGAAACATCATAAGCTCAAATCTCATAGTTGCCAAAGAAAGGGCTTATGGTTGTTGAACATCTTTCAACCACACCTTTAAATAACTATAAGATTTAAACTTGAGCAGAACCCTGAACATGAAGTATATAAAGTATAATATATAGGAAGTGTGATGCTAGAAATTATACTTTATCCTACTACGATCTTATTTTGTTGACTGGATAGTGTCAATCAATCTTTAGATTAGTTTTTATTAAAAAAAAATCAATGGCACGACCATTACTAAGGAGGAAGTTCAAGTTGCAATTCAAAACTTGATGAGCATTTCTCATTGTATATCTTAAGAGTTCAAAACTTTACTTGTCCAATGATGATAGCGGCACCAAACAATTCATATTGTAGGGGCCGCTGAACTTTTTTTTTTTTTTTCATCGTGTAATGAATTGGTACTTTTTTCTATTGTTTTTCTCCTTTTTCTAATCACTGGTATTTAAATATAATGAAGAATTGAGCTTAGAATTGTATCAAATTCTCCAATTAAAATTTTAAATTATAACAACCAATATTCTCAATATTTAATAACCAAAATATTCAAATTAAAAAACCACTTAGATTAAAAATTGAGCTTAGAGAAGGAGAAAAGAAAAAGAATTTTTTTTTTATTAAGGCTCCATGGGGGTGGCTTGGCCACCCCCAGTGGGTACTGGGGGTGGTTTCGGCCACCCCCAATTTTTTTATTTTATTTTATTTTATATTTTTTTAAAATACATTTTTTTAATTTTTTTTTTTAAAAATTAAATAGGTACCACGTGTCAACATCTGATTGGTCCACGTGTCAGTCTTAATGGTCAACTAACGGATTGACTAAGTTGATCATTTATCAAAACTTCAGGAGGGTCCTGTGATAAAAATGAAACCCTAGGGGTATTAGGTATTTAACCATTTTTTTATTATTATTTTTGGGGTGCCGTGTGAAACTTTGGGTTGGAAAAAAAATGAATTTTTAAAAATCTTTGAGGATGCCAACATGGCTCGGCCAAAACGAAAGTGAAAACCCTATTATAAATAAGGATTATAATCTTTGCATCCTCATCCTTGTCCAAATGAAGGGGATGTAGCTCAGATGGTAGAGCGCTCGCTTAGCATGCGAGAGGTACGGGGATCGATACCCCGCATCTCCATTATTTTTGTTTTTTGGGTCAACTTTCTTAAATTATTCAGAATCCACCGCCAATAACCTAAGATCACAGCTACGACAATCACAGCCCACCCCCATCAATCATCATCGTCCACCTTACATGGATACCCACAATACCGTCCTTTTACTCAATATCCAATGGTTATAGGTGGTCACAGCTATGCCTTCACATGTAGCATTGTCACCCTATCACTTGTCCCTTCTTCTCTGCTCTGCCCCACACGATAAAGTACACACAAATCAATGTTTCTCGGAATCTCTCTGCCTCACATGTTTCAGATCACGAAAAGAGAAAGCAAAACTAGAAAAGCCCACAAAAACATTTGAACCCAGAAAATTGAAATATTGAAAATGAGCTCATCAAAGGCAGCGAGGCAGCTGCAGGTGGCGTCGCCTGTCCCAGCAGACATAGACATTGCCCACTCGGTTGAGCCTCTCCACATATCTGAGATTGCCAAGGAGCTCAATTTGAGTCCCGACCACTATGATCTTTATGGGAAATACAAGGCCAAGGTGATTATCTACTCAAGCTCTGCTTCAATGCAATTGTTTTTTTTTTTTTTTGTCTTTTATTATAAAGTTTCTATTTTTTATTTCTTTGGTTGAGAACAAGAACATTGGTTTGATTGACCTGGGTTTGTTTTGTTTTGTTTTGTTTTTGCTTGAATTTTCTTTTCTTTTCAATCGAGAAGGCAATGATAGACCAAGCGGATGGAAGATTGGCTCAGTTTTTGTTTTATGTAAGGTGTTGTGGATTGAATGTTTCTGGGTGTTTTACTGTGCAGGTTTTGTTATCTGTGATTGACGAGCTTGAAGGATCTACAGACGGATACTATGTGGTGGTTGGAGGGATTACTCCTACTCCTCTTGGAGAAGGCAAGTCTACTACTACTGTTGGGCTTTGTCAAGCATTGGGAGCTTTTCTTGATAAGAAGGTAATTGTTTTATTCATAAAAAAAGGTAATTGTTTTATTCATAAAAAATGGTAATTGTTTTAGTACTTACATTTTGATCATATCTATATGTTGACTTCAATCAGGTGAAGTCTTGAATTAGATTCCCCAATAAGCTTTAACCATCTTATATGGACTTCTATTTTGGAGAATGACACTATTGATCACTCCAAGTTGAGATTGTGCCTACTCAATGTTCGAGAAATTGCTCTCAAACATTAGAGAGGATAACACAAATATGAGGGTTAACTTCGTTTATCCCCTCTAACTACCATCCTTTTTGCAATACAAATACTCTCCATAAAATAAAAAATATAGAAAAAAAGGTGTCATTTTTTATCTTATTGAGTGTATTTTGGGTTGCAGAAGGGGACATTGCAACTCCATTGCAGCCTCATTGGTACATTGTGAGGGACATTGTAAAAATGATGGTGTAATTAAAGGGGTGCAAATGTAGTTTTCCCACAATATAAAGACCGTTTCCATAGAAGCTGTATTTCTTGTATGCTAAGAATAGAAGAAATGCAGGAGTTGGTGCAAATGAACCAAGCTAATATAATTTTATTGCTTTTTTATCTGAAGTTTTTATTCACACTTCATCTGAGAAGATTTGATTGTGTTAATTATGGTTCTGGTTATCAAACTTGAAAATTTTTGTTGACTGGTTCTTGTAATCAAACAAGAATTTTGAATTATATTAATGATTGCTTGGATGTATAAAATATTCACATCACATCTCACAATTTAGTTACTCTATACTGGGAGCATGTTAGACAATTTTCTGATCAGCTGTGTTTCTGATGTTAGGTTGTTACCTGCCTTCGTCAACCATCACAAGGACCTACTTTTGGAATCAAAGGGGGTGCGGCAGGTGGTGGTTACAGTCAAGTGATCCCAATGGATGAGTTCAATCTTCATCTAACAGGAGACATTCATGCAATTACAGCTGCAAACAATCTTCTAGCTGCTGCCATTGATACCCGGATTTTCCACGAGTCAACCCAATCAGACAAGGCTCTCTTAAACCGTTTATGCCCACCAAACAAAGAAGGAAAACGTTGCTTTGGTGACATCATGTTTAGGCGTCTGAAGAAGCTTGGTATCTCAAAGACCAGGCCTGAGGATCTTACACCACAAGAAGTTAAAAAATTTGCTAGACTTGACATTGACCCTGATTCGATCACATGGAGAAGAGTAATGGATGTTAATGACCGATTCTTGAGGAAGATTACTATTGGCCAGGGCTCAGAAGAAAAAGGGATGGTGAGAGAAACAGGATTTGATATCTCAGTTGCCAGTGAAATCATGGCAGTTTTGGCACTCACAACATCTCTAGCTGATATGAGAGAGAGGCTTGGGAAGATGGTAATTGGAAATAGCAAGGCTGGTGACCCTATAACTGCCGATGATCTTGGAGTTGGAGGTGCTTTGACTGTGCTAATGAAGGATGCTATTAACCCTACCTTAATGCAGACTCTTGAGGGAACCCCAGTTCTTGTTCACGCTGGTCCTTTTGCAAATATTGCTCATGGGAATTCTTCTATTGTGGCTGATAAGATTGCATTAAAGCTGGTGGGGCCTGGAGGGTTTGTGGTCACTGAAGCAGGTTTTGGTGCTGATATTGGAACTGAGAAGTTCATGAATATAAAATGCCGATATAGTGGTTTGACACCTCAGTGTGCTGTTATTGTGGCTACAATAAGGGCCTTGAAAATGCATGGTGGCGGGCCAGAAGTTGTTGCTGGGAAGTCTCTTGATCGTGCCTACTTAACTGAGAATGTGGCTCTTGTTGAAGCAGGTTGTGTGAATCTGGCCAGGCATATTTTGAACACAAAGGCTTATAGTGTGAATGTCGTTGTTGCTGTGAACAAGTTCTCTACTGATACTGAGGCAGAACTCAACGCAGTCAGAAATGCAGCTTTGGCTGCTGGGGCATATGATGCAGTAATTTGTACTCATCATGCACATGGTGGAAAAGGAGCGGTTAGTCACTGTGTTCCCTTAATTAGTCTTAAATAATCAAGAGACCATCACTCTCTACGCACCAAAACATAAAAATGGAAAAATATAAGAACATGTAAGAGAAACATTAATGCGTACGACAATAACTAGTATGTCCTCATCAATCTTGTTGTAGTCTGTTTTAGTCCCAAAAAGGTTGCCGAAAAATTTACAAGGACAAAAGATAAAAGAATTCTTTCCTTGAATAGAAAGAGGGGGGTCGGGGGTGATGTGGATGGGTCGAGAAGAAAAAGAAGCAGCAAAATAGAGGGAGAGAGTGAGCCGTAGGTTTTGATTTATAATGAGATATATGTTTGTGTTGTAGCACACTGGAAGAGTAGTGTTTGCATGACAAATTAATGGTCCATTGTAGCACACTGGAAGAGCAGTGTTTGCATGACAAATCAATGGTCCATTGCCATTGCTTCGTGATGCAACCATTAATTTAAAAAGAAAAAAAGGATGCTTTTTAGTGCATTTTGGGATCACTTCAATAAACACACTTCACTTCAGGTATCAGTAGCGTTTGATCTTGGAGCTCTGCGCTCTAAGCACACCTAGGTGCGCTTTTAACAACACTGGTATGTCATTGTTTGTTGTCTATTGCATCTGTTGAACCGAGAAGATGGAATTGCTGGCAGCAGTCAAATCCTGAATTTCTCTCCTCCCTGTGCCTATGTAGATGACAGTTCATATTTTTAAACTTGCAAGAGATGGGCTTTCTTAGTAATTGATAAACATTATCATGATTTTCAGGTTGACCTCGGGATCTCAGTTCAAAGAGCTTGTGAGAATGTCACACAACCATTAAGGTTCTTATATCCTTTGGATATTGGTATCAAAGAAAAAATAGAGGCAATAGCCAAGTCATATGGTGCCAGTGGTGTTGAATTCTCTGAGCAGGTAACTCCTGACTCCTTTATTATTGTTTTAGTTCACTTTCTAATTTCATGATCAATTTTTTCAAATCCTATCTTTTATAGGTTTTTGTCTCAAGTTGGACATAAATATTGAGATGTACGCTAAGGCTGACAATGGGATTTCTTTCTTTCTTTCTTCTTTTCTGTTGATTGAAATGTACTTACCAGCCGATTCTGTGACCTTTCTTTCTTTGTTTTGTTTTTTTTTTTTTCTTGATATCTAAAAAATTATAAGCTCATTGATTTGGCTCTCTCTTTGTGTAAATAGGCAGAGAAGCAGATTGAGATGTACAGCAGGCAAGGGTTTTCTGGTCTACCGATCTGCATGGCGAAAACACAGTATTCTTTTTCACACAATGCCTCTGAGAAGGGAGCCCCAAGTGGATTTATCTTGCCAATAAGGGATGTGAGGGCTAGCATTGGAGCTGGCTTTATTTATCCTTTAGTTGGGACAATGAGTACAATGCCAGGGCTCCCAACAAGGCCTTGCTTTTACGACATTGATCTTGACACAGCCACTGGAAAGGTTATTGGTCTCTCTTAAAGCTCAACAAACCTCTTCCCAATTATGTGTTGTACTTGCTTGTTTACGCAGCCCTTTCCAAAAGTTTATAGAATAATGTCACAGTTTCATGGGCTCCCTCCCCACACATCTTTTCTGAACTTTCTCTGCCAAACTTGCCTGTTTAGTCAGTGTTCTGTATGACTAAACAGTGCAACTTAAAGTCTCAAATAAAATTAAAAAAAAAGGTTTATTTTGCTCCTGATCTGGGTAAAATATGTCCTAAAGACCATTATTTAAATGGTATGTAATTTAACTTTCATTTATGAAATAAGAATCCTGTTTATTTTCCTTTCTTTCAAATATGGGTAAGATTTGTCCAAAGACCTTTGTTTGAGTAATTAATGTCTTAGGCTCCCTTTGGGGGGGGATGTCTTTATTTTCTACTATGTGTTTGAGTGGAATATATTCCACTTGTCTAATGCTCAACGAACTCCTGGCAACGACGTGGTATCCTCTAATGTTCCTTCATACTAAAATTTATAATTCAAGGTTCTGGATTTGGATTCTGTTTCTTCCTCGTTCCTAGTCAACTCCTATTTAGTTATCCATTCTAGCGAGCAAGAGTATCTCCAATAGACTCTAAAAGACCAAAATATTTAAATTTTGGCTATTAAGACCCCAAAACTCCATTCCCGTGCACTCTTCAAAATTTTTAAACCAACATAATGCTACGGTGACTCTTCACAAGTGAAGAACAGCCGTAGCATCTTCATTTCTTTTTTAACATTATCTCTCTCTCACTCCTCCACTCCAAAGCCTCCATCTGCAGCTCTTTCTCCCTCACGAAGGTGCTCTCTGTGAGTAAAACGAGCACACCACCGCTCCAAAGCCTCTCTTCATCTTGGTACTGTGTTTTTCTCTGTTTTCTGCTCATTTCTTGGTTGGTACTTTTGTGGGTATTTGTTTATTTGTATAATATCAGCTGACCCTGATAGTTTTGCACAACTCGTGACAATTAAAGAACAAAAGACAGAATGAGAGCAACAGCCGCACGCTGGTTGCTCTGTTTTCATTTTCGCATAAAGTTCTGTAAGAGAAAAAGACAAAACAAGCAAAAATAATATAATAACCCCAAAGGCTATACAAAGACTAAAATACCCTTAGTACATATATACTCTGACAGACCCGTATGTGCTTTCATGCTCATTTTGGTGGGAATGTTGTTTGATTGTTGAGATATTGGGCTATGGTTCGGTTTTCAGTGCAAAAGTTGGTGCCTTTGTAGAGTTTGGTGAATTGGGTTTTGGAGTGGGTTGTGGAATGAGTGGTTACCCAAACGGGGTTCTGGGTTGAGTGCGAGTTGAATGTGTATGTATGCTGAAGATGGTGTGCTTTGATTCTTTAATTTCAGCATTATCATTCTTCTTTGTGCTGTAGGTAGTAATTTGATGACTGATGGTTTGAAATAGATGGTTTAACTAGCTTCAGCAATTTGGTTTGTTTTATATTTGGATTTAGCAGTGTTGTGTCAGTTTAGTAGTTGGTTCTTGGCTTTTTGAATGGGTTTTATGTGTTTTCGAGTGCTGCTTGTTTTTTGGGTATGCCAGAATATTGCAGATAACTGTGAATCTTATGCTATATTGAGTGAACTTATACTTGTGCACTGGTTATTGGTTAAAGAGTTAATGGGTTTTGGTTCCTTTTGTTGTGATAGCCATGAGTAAGTCTTGCTGTAATGTGTTCTAAGTACTTTTTACGGAGTTACTTTCCAGCTTCTTTGTGCAAAATTGTGGAAGATGATGTTTGCAGGGTTGGGTAGTTGCAGCTGATGCTAAATAGAATTGGGGTTTGTTTTAAGATTTTGTTTTTTTTTTTTCATAGGTTGAGAATTAATGATAGAAAATCTCTATGGTGCAGTTGTTGTCATGTTGAAATAAGAGTTCTTTAGCTGGTCTTCTGTTGTTCTGAATGTTGCCATTAGAGTTTAGAGGTTTCTAGAACTAAGCTAAAGAACTCTAATCGAAAGGAATTGAACTTCCTGTTGATCTTGGAAGATATTTTGAAATGTTCTTGCTAGACGATCTCTAAGTGAGTTTTCTTGTTCACTGGAATTTTGCATTTCCACGCTTTGATTCGTATAATACAATAACAAATAATAATAACAGAAATTTACAATGTTTTAATTTTGCCCCATTGTTTATTTTTTCCATTTTTCTTTTTCCTAGTTTGGTTACCAAGGAAAGAAAATGTGCAAAAAATAAGATGAAATCACTCCTGCTACAACTGTGTATTGGCATTGAACCTACGATTGATGGAAATGTTGGATTTTCAACTATTTATTGTACAATCTTGTCGAACTCATTTGCTCGTCCTTGTGGTGCCCCCACTAGTAATTATCACAATTATGTTGGAATTTATCATATAATAGTAATGGTTTTCAACAAGTTATAATCTTTCTCATTCCTAATTACTCTATTGTTTGCATTTTAGTTAATGGATTCCCAAATGCAAGAAGACTCTTTCTTCACAAATCTCTTATATGAGGAGTGTTGCCTTGATAATGAATTGATGGGATCTCCAAATCTAATAAGTCAAATGTCTCCGTCTCAAGTTGAAATAGAGTCTAGTGCTAAGAAATCATGGCGTAGCAACTTCACAATAAAAGAAGATAATCTCCTTGTATTAGCGTGGCTAAATACTAGTTTAGATCCGGTGAAAGGAAATGAGCAGGAACACAAGACATATTGGTGGAGAATTTGGGAGTATTTCCAAGAGAATAAGACATTCGTTTCTGAATGTACTGAGGTATCTCTAACGCATCGATGGTCAGCAATTCGTACAAGTACAAAAAAGTTTCTGAGCTAACGCATGAAAGTGGATTGAATGAGCAAGTCAAGGTATACATTTTATTGAATTTGTGTCAATGCATCAATCCACCAATGGTGATAGGTGTCTAATTATTTTCTATTTCTTAATTTTGCAGATTATTAAGGCGAAACTTATGTTTCAAGAATTTGAGAAAACTTTATTTCAGTTTGAACATTGTTGGATCGTGTTGAGGTGCCAACCTCTATGGATTAATGGCAAGAAAAAATCATGAAAAAGAATATTTGCAATGACATTTTCTCATACTCTAGATCTGATAACTTTAGAGGAAGATAATAGCTCCACGAATCACTTTGTAGATTTGGAGATACCACTAGGCAAGGTCGGAAATGAGCTATTGAATAAACCAATGTGTGAAAATAGTGAGAGGAAAATGGAACTTATTGAAGAAACATCTATTCAAGAGCAAAAAAGACTTTGTAGTTTGCATGAGCATGAGCTAGAGAGACTTCGATTTAAACAAGAAAAGCTTCAAGTGGAACAAGTGAGAGAAGAGGACAAAATTATGCTTATGGATACAAGTGGTTTATCTGACGTCCAAAAAGAATATATTCATCAGCGCCAAATGGAAATCCTTGAAAATCGATTGAGGAAATAGTAATATTGTTTAACTAAACATGTTACTATATATTTAGATAGTTTGGCTTTCATCTTTTTGTAAAACAATTATCAAATGTCATTCTATTTCTTGCTTTGTTATTAGTTTTGAACAATTTTAAGCAATGGTATGATGTTTAGTTATCAGTTGCGCTAGCAACCCTTTGATTGCTTTGAAATTTTTATATAACAAGTCATGTAGTTGGTGATTGAAATTTTGTATAAAAACCTTTTCTAGCAATCTGCTTGGAAAAGAATAATAACAATGAAAATGAATTCTCTCTCTCTCTCTCTCTCTCTCTCTCTCTCTTTTTATTTTTTATTTTCCAAAAAATTCCAAGATGAGAATTTCTAACTTTACTATTTCCAACATATTTTTTATTTTTTTTGGAACAGACAGCTTTGTTTAGCCATTCATCTCATCTCTCAAGGGAATTAATTTGAACCGGGTCTTTTGGCACATTTTTCCTTTATTTTCATCAGAAAAGATAAAAACAAGATACATATGTTGTACCCACATATCATAACAAATACACAATTGTATCTACTTCTCTCGACTTACCAATATAGAACACCACGACAAAACAAAAACTTCTACCAACAAAAGACCATTACCTCCTTGCGGATTCATATATATATATATATATCATTTGGTAATATCCTAATTAAAAAGTTCATAGCTAGTTTCAAATTATACTTGATCAGTTGACCCTTTTGCAATCTGACCTAATCTCCCCATTGCTTCCTGTGAGAGGGCTTATATTTCCCATTTTTATCATTGATTGGCCAAAGCTGTCAAAGAATTCACTTTGACAATTAGCAAAACGGTTTACAATATCAATTGTGTCAGCCCCAGTTGTTGAAAACAACTCTTGATCACTTTGGAGAAGCCCTTTGTTGTTTTGCAGGTTTGTGAAGTAGTTATTATCAAAGTCATTCGCCGTTGCCTGATCAAGGTCAGCTAATGTATTTGCATCCCCGCCTTGAGGACATGTTTGGCGAAGCGTTTCCAAGTACGTTGCGTCTGTGGTAGGATCCGGGTTTCCTGTGCTTTGGAAGTCATAAAGGCGGCCGCTGAAGGACACGCATCGTGCCCGTCCAAATGTATGTGCACCTATAAAACACGGCACGTTAGTCAATATAAAATAAAAATGATAAATAAGTGTGAACAATAACATTGCTTATAATATTCTTACCCGATAAAGCAACTACGTCAGTAGTATCAAGTCCCATGTTACTAAATTTGGATGTAATATTGGCGAGGCCTTCCGAAGGGCTTGGAAGATTACTATTAGCACCTGCTCGGTTTGCAGTCCTGCTATCTCTTCTTCCCAGTTGAACTTCCCACGTCTGGCCTCCTGCCTGCAACAATTACTATGTTAGTCACTGGTTGTAATGATTCAGGAAAAACGCAAGCCGCGTCCACGCTATATATCTTTTTGAAGCAGTGGAATTACCAAAGAAACCGATATCTGAGAAGCAATGGCTAAGATATCTGCGCATGAAACAACTCCTGGGCAGACATTCTCTACCGCAGTTTTGATGTCATCAACCACCGGAAATCCGTCTAATGAGCCGCTATTTGGAGTTGCATCTTTCTCGCTATCTATGCCATCAGCGTTGTCTAGCAAAACTGAGCCATCACAGCCCTTCACGTACCCAATACAGTTAAATATTCGTTAGTAAGCTGCCAAGAAAAATCAAGAAAAAGAAGATGAAAGAAACTATCAGGGGAGCTTTAACGTGCAATTAAAGAGATGAACTCACGTCAACAAAGCAATCGTGGAAATGAAGGCGGATGAGTTTGGCGCCAATTCGGACGTCATTTTGTGCAGCCTGCTCAATCACCCCACCTACAACGGCTAACACGTTGGGGCATGTGCTATCATAAAATGTGGCACTCAGTTGAGCGTTGGACCTCGAAAACAACGAAAATATGGCAAACATAATTGACAGTTTAAGTGAAAAGGAAGACATAGTTGTTGTGTTTTTTTCCTTCTGCTAAAGAGATGATATATAAAGGAAAGAAGGAAAGCTATGGATTGGAATGTTGGATGAAGAGATTGATTATTCCACACTTTATGCTGCTCTTACGCGGGGGATGCACCCTTTATTTATATAGGGAAGAGTGACCACCAGGCCAGCAGGTGAATGGGTGGCAGCTATATCTAACCATGAGAGCTAAATTATGCGGCTGGCTAGAACGGTCAACCATAAATATAAATTATTTTCGTCATTTAGTAAGAAAAAGTATTAAAATATAAATAAATAAATTAATAAATTTTTTTTTTAGTTAGGTTTTTTACATAAATCGTGATTTAATAGCTATCACAACAGAAATTATAAAAAAAATCATGTTCAAAATGGACAGCAAGAAAGATTCAATGATTAAGAAATGCAACATGCAGCTAGTCAAACAAGCCTATATGATTATACCCGAAACACGTCATACGTGAAAGCAGGCGCGGAACTAAAATATTTAGTTTGAGTGAGCCAAATATTTTAAAAAACTTCTTGGAAGGATTTTTAATGATATTTAATTATTATTATTATTATTATTTTTTTGGACCACCCCTTGCCTTGGGGGCTGAAGTCTCCCCAAGCCTAGAGGTAGTTTCGCCCTTGCGTAAAAGTGTCCCATATCAATCCGGATATATCCCTATCCCTTCTTTTGATAGTTTCTACTTTCTACTGTTAATTGACAGTGGAGATTAAAGATCATCTTAGACTCAATCACATGGATAATCCAGCTTAACCACTAGGAAGACAAAAGAAAAAAAAAAAGTAGGAGACATATATATATATGAGATATATTATATATATATAAGCTGAGTTTTGGCTCAGAGAGAGCATAGAATTGTGACACGTGTCCATAACTTTTTTTTTTTTTTTTGTCTTAACTCTCTCTCCCATAAATCCATAGGTCTCTCTCTCTCTCCCTCTATCTCCACTTAAATGTCTTAAATCTCTCTCTCTCTCTCTCTCTCTCTCTCTCCCATAATTTATGTTTGAACCGATTTTTTGATTGTTTATTTGTAATGCATTGAATTGTTTTAATGAAGAAAACAAAAGGTTTTCAAATTTTCTATTTCACTCTCTTTATTTAATTTTCTTTTTATCTTCTCTTGCTTTATGTTTATATCTCAATATTACTTAAGATTGGAGAATCTCCTCCACCATTTCGAACACCTTTGCAACCATATCAGCCTCCTCTTCTTGAGAAGCCTACAAGATAAAATGTGACCACAATTAATGTGGTCACATGCATTGAACTACAACCAAAAAAATTTTTGGTTGCATTCCACCTATTCTTCCCCCTCCCCCTTTCCTCTTAAGTGTGGTTTCTTCCGTTGCTTGTTATACTTAAAAAAAGAAAAAAAGAAATGATCATGTCACTTTCTTGGGGAAGCCCATAAAATAAATTAAAGTCTAGTGGTAATTCAAAAGCGACCACAGTCCACAGATAGAGGAATCCTCCATTGGATCCATTTAGGTCCACAATACCACAAGATTACAAGAGAGCCATGCTTTAAGGATTGCGCCTTATCTCTACGATCCATTACCCATCGAGTCTCTCCATATAAGCCATTCGATTTCACCTAATTAATTAGGATAGCGAAGGCCTCAAGTTTGTCTTGTACTCCTACTTTTTCCTTTTGGTAATAAGCAATTTCTTACCCTCATCTTTGGACTTTGATGCCCCACAACACAAGAGCTTGCTATAATTAATATGCTTAATTATTGGGAAATTAATAAGTACATTATTTCTGAAATATATATATTACTACACTGGCCGGAGAGTGCATGACTTTTTTTTTTTTTTTAGCAAAAGGCGTACGCTGTATATTTATTGCATAGCTTGCAAAGCAGAGATGTCTGCTTGCAAAAATTCACTAATACATTCCGGTGGATTATACAACCACACCATGTTTACATTGTCCTTAATTGCTGTCCTAGCTAAGGCATGAGCCACCTTGTTCCCATCTCGACGGACATATCTCATCTCCCACACCATGTCTCACATATCTCAATGTGAGACAATTAAAATGTATGAGTTTTATTTGTAATATATTTAATTGTCTTAATGAAGAAAATAAAAGGTTTCCAAATTCTCTTTTTTTTTCTCTGTTTATATTTCTTTTCTCTTATCTTGCTTTCTATTTATATCTTAATGTTCCTCTATCAATCTCACACTCAAATCAGGAAAAAGACAAGAGAGAGGTAGAGAGAGTTTTTAATCTTTGTTTCTCAATGATTTCTTTTCTTTATTTTATTTTTTTGCAAGAACAGTTCTTTTCAATTTTCCAATCGTTGTTTCTCAATAAAAAATTATATTATTCTCAATGAAGAGTAGAATAGTTATTTTCAATTATATTAGTATTTTCATTTTTTTTTCGGTGCTTATGTTCTTCCATTTTTGTTTTTGTCGCTTGTATTTTTTTCTAATTTTTTTCTTCTTCTCTTACTTTCTATTTATATCTCAATGTTCCTTTGTAAATTTTACAATCAATTCAAAAAAAGATGAGAGAGAGAGAGAGAGAGAGAGAGAGAGAGTTTTGCATTTCTGTTTTTCAATGAAAAATTAGACTACAGTTTTTATTTTTTATTTTTATTTATATATATTTTTTTCTAGAACAATTATTTTCAATTTTCTAATCGTTGTTTCTCAATGAAAAATTATATTACAGTTTTATTTTTTATTTTTTTATTTTTATTTTTTATATCTAGAATAGTTATTTTCAATTATATTAGTATTTTCAATTTTTTTTTTCCTTTTTTATCTTTATTTCCGGTGCTTATGTTCTTCAATTTTTTTTTTTGTCCCTTATTTTTTTTCTTTCTAATTTATATATTATTTTTTATTCAAATGATTACTTTTCTTTGGTAAATTTTATATTGAATTCAAGAAATAATAGTGAGAGAGAGTTTCTTATCGTTATTTTTGGTTGATAATTTTTTAGTTTGTACATGTTGTTCATTGAGTAATTTAATTTTTTTTATCTATTTACATGCTTAATTAATGGACGACATTGGTTTTTAAGGTTTCACTGGAATCGGGAAACGTATACAGTAGAAAAAGACAATTATTTAAATTTTATTTTTAGTTTTTTTTTTATTTATTTAATGTATTTATGTTCTTCCATTGTTATCACTTAAATTTTCTACTAATTTATATATTATTTATTCAAATTGAATATTTTTCTTTTGTAAATTTCACATTGAATTAGGAAATGATAGTGAAAGAGTTTCCTATCATTATTTTTGGTACGGTGTATGATGCTTTTTTAGATTATGTCAATGTTCATTGTGTAGATTTTTTTCGTCTTTGTTTTCCTATATGTCTTAAAATTAGTTTCGTTTACTTTATAGATGTGAAGGATGGTTGTAAAAAAAAAAAAAAGTAGTTATGTTCTTCCATTTTTTTCCCTTAAATTTTATACTAATTTATATATTATTTATTCAAATTGATTAGTTTTCTTTTGTAAATTTCACGTTGAATTAAGGGAAATGATAGTGAAAAAGTTTCCTATCATTATTTTTTGTACGATGTATAATTAGATTATATCAATATTTCTGCCAGTGTTTTTTTTATCTCTTTCCTTTTTAAAAGAAAAATTAAACAACCAACATTCTTTTGTTTACAAAATTAGTAAACATAACTGTAATCAAATATCAATATTCTCATATATATTAGAACACTTCTTTATTTTTGTCAGTGTAATAGAAAAATTTCTCAAAAAAATTGTTTATGAGGAGAAAGTTCAACTCCTGAAAGACAAAAAGTTTATTGTAATGGATTGTGTAGTGGAGGAGAAGTGGTGTCATTGTTGGAACATAATGATGAATCAATCATTTTGTATAATTGATTAATCTATGTTTTTATTTTGAATTTTTTTCCTTTATATTTCGTTTTAAACTACATATATGGGAACAAATATTTAATATGTTTCAATTTATAAGAACTAAAATTTATGAATTTTTAAATTTATTAGATATGTATTGAATAAAACTATGGTTTAAAAGGATCTTATGAATATTTGTCATTTTTTGTAGCTAATTAAGAGAAAAAAATAAAAATTGTTGTTGATAATTTTTTAACGACTTTTTGAGTAAATTACAAAATAGAAAAAACCCCGGCGCGTAGTACTAGCTCTAAGCTAGTGTGACTTATCAGAGAAGATGTGACTTAATAGGCTTCTCTGAAGGGTAATATATGCTATATACTGCACTAGGTTTTGGTAGATTTGTGTCAGGATTCCCCTCGATCTCCGTTCTTCTAAGGCGGTTGTCTTATAAATTTGAGTTGGAGCTAGCAGCTGATTGTGCGTGATGTACGTCTATCAATGAATTCATCCATGACATTCTTAAACCTTAGCCTTTAAAATATTAATCAATTAAATGATATCTTTCTGATTCCTAATCACTCTATTAATTGTTTGCTTTTTAGTTAATGGATTCCCAAATGCAAGAAGACGCTTTCTTCACAAATCTCTTATATGAGGAGTCTTGCCTTGATAATGAATTGATGGGATCTCCAAATCTAATAAGTCAAATGTCTCCGTCTTTAGTTGAAATAGAGTCTAGTGTTAAGAAATTACGGCGTAGCAACTTTACAATAAAAGAAGATAATCTCCTTGTATTGGCATGGCTAAATACTAGATTAGATCCGGTGAAGGGAAATGAGCAAGAACACAAGACATATTGGTGGAGAATTTGGGAGTATTTCCACGAGAATAAGACATTCGTTTCTGAACGTATTGAGGTATCTCTAATGCATCGATGGTCAGCAATTCATATGAGTACAAAAAAGTTTTGTCGATACTTAGCTCAGATTGAGTCAACGCATGAAAGTGGATTGAATGAGCAAGACAAGGTATAAATTTTATTGAATTTGTGTCAATGCATCAATCCACCAATAGTGATCATAGGGGTCTAATTATTTTCTATTTCTTAATTTTGCAGATTATTAAGGCGAAACTTATGTTTCAAGAATTTGAGAAAACTTCATTTCAGTTTGAACAATATTGTTGGATCGTGTTGAGGTGGCAACCTCTATGGATTAATGGCAAGAAAAAATTGAGAAAAAGAATATTTGCAACGACATTTTCTCCTACTCTAGATCTAATAAATTTAGAGGAAGATAATAGATCCACCAATTACTTTGTAGATTTGGAAAAACAACTAGGCACGGTCGGAAATGAGCTATTGAATAAACCAATGAGTGAAAATAGTGAGAGGAAAATGGAACTTATTGAAGAAACATCTATTCATGAGCAAAAGAGACTTTGCAGTTTGCATGAGCATGAGCTAGAGAGACTTCGATTTAAACAAGAAAAGCTTCAAGACAAAATTATGCTTATGGATACAAGTGATTTATTTGAAGTCCAAAAAGAATATATTCATCAGCACCAAATGGAAATCCTTGAAAATCGATTGAGGAAATAGTAATATTGTTTAACTAAACATGTTACTATATATTTAGATAGTTTGGCTTTCATCTTTTTGTAAAACAATTATCAAATGTCATTCTATATCTTGCTTTGTTATTAGTTTTGAACAATTTTAGGCAATGGTATGATGTTTAGTTATCAGTTGAGCTAGCAACCCTTTGATTGCTTTGAAATTTTTATATAACAAGTCATGTGGATGGTGATTGAAATTTTTTATAAAAACCTTTTCAAGCAATCTTCTTGGAAAAGAATAATAACAATGAAAATTATTTCTCTCTCTCTCTTTTTATTTTTTATTTTCCAAAAAATTCCAAGATGAGAATTTCTAACTTTACTATTTCCAACATATTCTCAGCATATTGATCGACTAAAAAGAGAAACTTTCCACAGAAAATTCAAGGCCTTCGGCTTATTTTCTTTTCTATTGTTTATGAATCCAATAAACAAACATTCACATTACAAAATAAGGGCCATATACAAAACCATATAATTGTAGTATAATGATATCGGTTTTTTTTTTTGGAACAGACAGCTTTGTTTAGCCATTCATCTCATCTCTCAAGGGAATTAATTTGAACCGGGTCTTTTGGCATATTCTTCCTTTATTTTCATCATAAAAGATAAAAACAAGATACGTATGTTGTACCCACATATCATAACAAATACACAATATATTGTTCCTACTTCTCTCGACTTACCAATATAGAACACCACGACAAAACAAAAACTTCTACCAACAAAAGACCATTACCTCCTTGCAGATTCAAATATATATATTTCATTTGGTAATATCCTAATTAAAAAGTTCATAGCTAGTTTTAAATTATACTTGATCAGTTGACCCTTTTGCAATCTGACCTAATCTCCCCATTGCTTCCTGTGAGGGGGCTTATATTTCCCATTTTTATCATTGATTGGCCAAAGCTGTCAAAGAATTCACTCTGATTATTAGCAAAACGGTTTACAATATCAATTGTGTCAGCCCCAGTTGTCGAAAACAGCTCTTGATCACTTTGGAGAAGCCCTTTGTTGTTTTGCAGGTTTGTGAAGTAGTTATTATCAAAGTCATTCGGCGTTGCCTGATCAAGGTTGGCTAACGTATTTGCATCCCCGCCTTGAGGACATGTTTGGCGAAGCGTTTCCAAGTATGTCGCATTTATGGTAGGATCCGGATTTCCTGTACTTTGGAAGTCGTAAAGGCGGCCGCTGAAGGACACGCACCGTGCCCGTCCAAATGTATGTGCACCTGTAAAACACGACACATTAATCAATATAAAATAAAAATGATAAATAAGTGTGAACAATAATATTGTTTATAATATTCTTACCGGATAAAGCAACTACGTCAGTAGTATTAAGTCCCACGTTACTAAATTTGGATGTAATATTGGCAAGGCCTTCGGAAGGGCCTGGAAGATTACTATTAGCTCCTGCTTGGTTTGCAGTCCTGCTATCTCTTCTTCCCAGTTGAACTTCCCACGTCTGGCCTCCCGCCTGCAACAATTACTATGTTAGTCAATGGTTGTAACCATTCAGGAAAAACGCAACCCGCGTCCATGCTATATATTGTTTTGAAGCAGTGGAATTACCAAAGAAACCGATATCTGAGAAGCAATGGCTAAGATATCTGCGCATGAAACGACTCCTGGGCAGACATTCTCTACCGCAGTTTTGATGTCATCAACCACCGAAAATCCATCTAATGAGCCGTTATTTGGCGCTGCATCTTTCTCGCTATCTATGCCATCAGCGTTGTCTAGCAAAACTGAGCCATCACAACCCTACACGTACCCAATACAGTTAAATATTCGTTAGTAAGCTGCCAAGAAAAATCAAGAACAAGAAGATGAAAGAAACTATCAGGGGAGCTTTAACGTGCAATTAAAGAGATGAACTCACGTCAACAAAGCAATCGTGGAAATGAAGGCGGATGAGTTTGGCGCCAATTCGGACGTCATTTTGTGCAGCCTCCTCAATCACCCCACGTACAACGGCTGACACGTTGGGGCATGTGCTATCATAAAACGTGGCGCTCAGTTGAGCGTTGGACCTCGAAAACAACGAAAATATGGCAAACATAATTGACAGTTTAAGTGAAAAGGAAGACATAGTTTGTTGTGTTTTTTTTCTTTCTGCTAAAGAGATCGAGGATATATAAAGGAAAGAAGGAAGGCAATGGCTTGGAATGTTGGATGAAGAGATTGATTATTCCAAACTTTATGCTGCTCTTACGCGGGGGATGCACCCTTTATTTATGAAGGGAAGAGTGACCAGGCCAGCAGGTGAATGGGTGACAGGCTGGCAGCTATCTAACCTTGAGAGCTTAAATATGGAGATGGCTAGAAAAGTCAATGATAATACTTTTAAGTTTGAATGGAAATATTCAGAAGATGTGGGCTGTTACAATACTTTATTTATTTATTTTTTTTTAATTTTTAATTTTGTTCTTTTATTCGATATATAGTGGGACTCTAATAATCTTAATTTTGTGCAAACTCTTTGAACATAGGAAATATTCAATTAATGGAGGATGCGAAAATTTTTAGTAACGAGCATTAATGCTAGAAGAGATTCCACACTTATTTTATAATAGCTAACATGATGTATTTCAAGCGATTTCTTATGTTACGTTGCGTCAACCGATAATAAATAGATGTAGAAAAATAGACATGTTATGTTAAGTTGCTAACATGACAATTCAAACCAATATTTAGACTTCTTTTGGACAAAGTAGACATGCCCTCAAATAAACTCTCAATTTGTAATGTCTCTTTCAAACTAGTAAACATTTATATCATAATGAAAGAAAAAGAAGTGGTGACAGTTGCCGCGCGTGGGTCTTCCCCAGACACACGGCACTATTGTTGGCTGCCATTGGTTACCGAACCTACTGTGGGTCTTGTGTGAAGACAACCTACGCACAACAACCTGCTGTTTTAGTATTTTTTGAATTTTTAAAGGTATTTTTATTATAAAATTTTTTTTAAGTGCATTTTTTTGTCTTTCTGCGAGATAATAGGGACGGGCATATTCCAAATTTACTATTAATTATTATTATTTTTTTAAAAAAATAAAGATTAATCAAACGGTAATTAGTTGGAACTATCAACTTTAATTAACAAATATTATGAAATAAAAATGTAATTTTTAACATTAATATTTAGTAATCAGACAACCTTTTTAGCCAAATTAATTAATTAGTTGGATTAGCATTAACCGACGTGTACAAAATTTGGGAGAGAGATTTTTTGAAAAATTTGGTAACACTACTACTACAACTCGGACAAGCATCGATCAGCAAGACATCGATATTCCTCTCTCTTCATGCATGCGGATGAAAAAGCTTGACCCTTTGAACGTACTTTAACCTTTTCGTTATGGTCATATCCATATTCAAGCTAGTCAATGTTATAATTAGAATTTTCTAAAATCATTTAAATAATTCAGTCTCATTTAATAAAAAATCAGTATATAATTTAACATTCATACAATATTTTGCTGTAATAATCTAACATGCATGGATGTGTAGAAGTAACTAAATCATTCCAGCTGAAAGAAATATAATTTACTTACCTTCACTCAAGCCATGATCTAGCTATACTTCAGTTTGAAGCTTATTTTGGTCATTTGTTAAGAAAAAGTATTAAAATATAAATTAATTAATTAAATTTATTTATTTATTTTATAGTTTGCTTTTTGACATAAATCGTGATTTAACAGCTATCACAACAGAAATTATAAAAAAAATCATGTTCGCAATGGACAGCAAGAAAGCTTCAATGATTAAGAAATGCAACATGCAGCTAGCTAGTCAAACAAGCCTATGTGATTTTACCCGAAACACGTTGTAAGTAAAAGCAGGAGCGGAACTAGAATATTTAGTTTGAGTGGGCCAAATTTTTTTTTAAAAGTTTTGAAGGGGCAAAAGTTAATTTTTAAAGATATTTAATTATTATTATTTTTTTGGGACCATCCCTTGCCTTGGGGGCTGGAGTCCCCCAAGCCCAAGGGTAATTTTGCCCTTGCGTAAAGGTGTCCCATATGGATCCGGATATATATATATATATCCCTATCCCTTCTTTTGATTGTTTCTACTTTCTACTGTTAATTGACAGTGGAGATTAAAGATCATCTTAGATTCAATCACATGGATAAGCCAGCTTAACCACTAGCTAAGAAGACAAAAGAAAAAAAAAAAAGTAGGACACATATATCATGTGACTTTATAGAGAAGATGTGACTTAATAGGCTTCTCCGAAGAGTGATATATGCTATATACTACCCTACTATTTTTCAGGTTTTGGCAGATTTGTCTTTGGATTCCCCACGATCCCCATTCTTCTTAGACGGTTTGTCTTATAAGTTGAAAGGAAAGATGGATTTTAAGAACTTGTAGGGTTATGAGGGGTCCAGCCGTGGTAAAGGCAAGAGGGTGTGGGGTTCTTCATGGGTTTTGGGTTCCGTGTTTGTTTTGGGTTGCTTTGTGAATTTTGGGTTTTCTTTTGTTTTTCATTCTTTTTTTTTTTTTTTTTTGCTTGGTATCCTTGTGTATACTTTCGATATACTTAAGAGTGCTTCACGCTTTTTATTTTTATTTTT